>NW_020956604.1:23959-78966 GCF_003031625.1 Empidonax traillii
AGAAAGCAAAGGGCAGTGGAAGTGAAAGGGTGCTGGCTGGGTTGGACTAAGCCCTGTTCAAAGCAAGTAGACCATTTGAAAAAGGATACCAGCTTTGTTGGAGAGGAGGAGTCGGCTGATCCTATCTGCTCCATTCCTCATTCCTAATTATTTTGGCTGATAGCATCTATATGCTAAGTCAATCCCAGTGAATGGCATTTGAAACATCCTGACTGAAGTCATTACATTATCACATTCAGGCCAGGCTTCAAGTAAAAGAGATTTGGCTTGTTCTTTACACTGTTTGGCCCCTGTCCCGAATGTAGGGCCATTGTAATGGAGGATTATCTGCACTGGAGGTTTTCTTCATTTCCATTAGGAGAAAAATGTCATTCAGCCTAGCGAGGGCAGGCTGGGATGGCAGGAGGAGATTGGCTGCGTGCTGATGCCTTTGTCACCCGCCCAGCAGAGCCTGACACCCCCTGACACTGCCGGGCCTTGGAGGGGCTGTTATTTATTGCAGTGTGTGGAACTCATTGTTTTCTGGAAGGGAGGAGAATCAGCCCTTTATCAACAGGAGTCACTGGGCAGTGTGGTCACCGAGCTGCACGAGCTGGGGTTTGTTGACATGGTTGGCTTTTCAGCAAGTGCCTCTGTGGGTCTTTTCTTTTAGTCTGCATCTCTTTGGTGGTGTTTAAGGTGCATCTTGGCTCTCCCTGTCTTTCCCAACCTCTGTGCCTTTCCTATCATGAAACCTCAAGGGTAGGGGCAGAGGGACTCGTATTTTTCAAGCTTATGGATTCCCATAAGGCCCCTTCCCTGAGATACAGAAACATCCTCTCATCTGGAGGTGCCATCTGTCCTGCTCTGGGCTGCCTTAGTTAAAAGGTTCCTGCAGTTTGTGTGCAGAGCACGAAGGGCCCATCCTGCTTTGGTAGGATGTAGTGGCCTCATGTCCTCCTAGAGCCTGGACTCTGCTCATGTGCTGTGTTCCCCCCTCAGAGAGACACCACATGAACAAAGGACAAACTGCAGGGACCCTTTGGAGCAGGGACCAGTCGACACTGAACTCACTTAAAAGTTGTGAAAAATCAGGCCTTCTGTTTTGGCGCTGACCCCTGAGCCAGCAGCAGTGCAGGTGTGGGAAGCCAGGAGGATTCTTTCTCTCACAGTACCATTAACCTGGCCTTGTGTGACACATTCATCACACAGCCATCCCAGCCTGGCCCAAGGGGTGTGTTTTTCAGGGGCTTGATCGTCCCAGGAAAGTGTTCAGTTTGGAAACACAAACCCAGGAGTGAATAAACAGACACTGGTTTCAGACCCTGCTCTGGCTCAGTGGCTGACAGGGCAGTTCCTCCAGGACACAAACCCGCAGGGAAGGAACAACTGCTTTTTTTTCTGCCAGGTAGATGGACTCGTGGCTCCAAGAGTCACCCAGTGACCCCACACATGCAGCTGCCTGTGCTTCCCCGTGCTGGCTCCATCCTTGCTGCAGGTGCAGCTGGGCTGGGGATCAGCCCTCAGGACCAAACGTGCCCTGCCTGCCCGTTCCACACCTCAGAGCAGGCTCTGGCACGTGCCTTGCTCACGCCCAGGACTGAATTCAGGTCGTTGTCTTGTTAGAGTGGCTGCTGAGGTAGATTGAGGGGGCCAGGTGCCTCTTTAACCAGTTCACCAAGTGTTCTGAGTTCTCCAGCTGGGAATACAGCTAGGAATTTCTGCATGAAGAGGAGAATACATAAGCATGCAGATCACTTTTATTTCTCTTTTTTATCCTAGAAACATGTCAGCAGTAAAGCAGAAGGGGCAGTGGCCAGAAGGAATACTTTTTGCTGACCAGGATGACCCAAAATGAGAGAATTTACGATCTGTAGATTTGTGCTAAGATAACTGATTCAGAGCTTGAAGTCTCTGGGAACATAGTAGATAAATATTTTGTCTCCTAGATAGCCAAACCAATTTCATCTGATGTTGAACCTTCCAATTGACTTCTTACATTATGAATCTGTCTGTAGGTGCTGCAAAATGTGGGGAAACAGCTCTTATCACAGCTGGGGGAGGAGAATAACCTGGTTTTTTAATGCCTGAACAAACCAAACTGAACGTGTCCTGGTGTGGTGCAGCCTAGCTGAGGTGTGGGGGGCTCCTCTGGTCAGTGCAGGGATGGGGAGGGGGGTCTGTCCCAAAGGCCAGAGGTGTGCCAGTGCAGGGTTCTGCCTGCAGATGAGGAGATCTCATCAGGCTGTGCAGAACAGAACATACTCCACACTCCAGGAAAGCCAGGCTGGGGTGCAGCAGCTCAGCAAATTCACGAAGTAGCCGGGCAGATTTTATCCCAAGGTGCTGTTGGATATGTTGGCAGTGCTCAGATCAAATCTGCTTTGTTGCCATAATAGTAAACATGGTACATGTGAAACTCGGGGCCATGAGCCAGTATAAAGGGATAAGATAATGGATGTTGCTTGAGCCTTTTACTGTCTTTGTAGTTAGAGCAGTTATTGGAAGGCACTAATCCCTTTCTGCTTATTATTGACTTTTGAATGAATCCTCATACTCTCTCCAGCAGCAGAACTTGTGGTTTTCAGGCTCACTAAAGCTCAATAGAACCAAGACCTTGTCATTTATTTTCACTGTTACTATTATTTTTCTATTTCAAAGCAGAGTTTTCTGCTGCGAATTCCCCACTGTTTGATCACAAAGGCAAGCAAGGGAAATTGTTATTTTTCATCCCGAAGCTTTTGTCCTTTATACTTTTACAATCCACGTGAGGCGGCTTTGCTGGTCATTAGCCGAGTTAGGAAAGGGAACTTTCTTTGTTGGGCGATAGCAGGGAAACATCAAGTGTCTGGTTCCATGGCAGCAATTTGCTCTTGAAATAAAGCAAGCCTTGATAAGTTGCTACCCTCAGCTATATTTGTCCTAGTAAATAAACATCATCGGGGTTTGAGCACAAATACACGTTGTTTTGCCCTGTTTAACCATTCTGAGATTGTGTCGGGCTAACAAGCCAACCCTGCATCAGACAGCCGTGCTCTGTGGCTGCTGGGGTGTGTTCCTGCCCCCCTGGCCAGGGGGGTGTTTCTTAAAGCATTTGATCACGCCTGGAAATGCATCCCATTAATGCAGAGCAGTGCATTTTGGTGGGTTTGCTTTTTCAGAGGCCAAGGTTTCTAGCAGTGGAGTGATTTGCCTTCTGCAGTGCCTTGGAAGGGCAGATTTGCTCCGAGGGAGCCGCGGTGTGCCAGCACCGGGCACGTGGGGGAGGGACATCCCACCCTGGGTGAGCATGCTGCCCATCCAGCTGAAGGGCAGCAGCTGATACGTGCTGGCTCTCGCAGGCCAGAGGAAGCCCTGGGGATCTGTCCTTGGGAGAAGGATCCCGTTTTCCAGGATACCGATAAAAAAGTCATTAACCCTTTGGTGATGGGCTGCTCAGCTGAAAGTTCCTCATCTGAACCTCACAGGATCAGGATCGTGCTCCTTCCCTGGCAGGCAGCAGGACCCAAAATTCAGCAGCAGCAGCAGGAGATCAAGTGAAACACGCCAGTGACATTTGTTCCACTTGGAGCAGCGGAGCTACCGCTGATTTGGGCTGGAAGATGGGAGCACAGGGCAAGGGCTGCTTTGGTGGCTTCACTCAGACAACATCCTGGGTTAGCCCAGAGCTGCAGCTGCCACCGGCTCTGCAGTGAGGTGAATCACAGCAGAAATAGGCCACTTACACCCCTTTGCCATCACTAAACTCCCCATAGCCCTCCCTAGAAAATCCAGAGGGGATTACACAGCTTCCAGGTCGAATCCCAGCGTTCCATGGAGCTTCAGGATTGCGGTGTGCATCGCTCCTCACTTACACACTGCACGTCCGTACTCCACAAGTTGGCTGCCCCACCTGCTACGCACCCGAGACCCAGAGAAAATGCTTTTCTTTGCGCTTGTGATGGGCAGTAATTAGATCAGGGAGGTTCACAGTGGAAATGGTGAGCCCCAGTTTGGTTCCTCAGGTGTGTGTGCCAGCCCCTGACGGAGGGAGCAGGGAGGGGGTTTCTCCTGTGCTGTGCCTTGTATAACTCATCTGGGAGCTCAGTTCCTTTGAGATCTCCACCAGGTTTGGCCAAATGGGCCAAGAAACCCAAACCTCTCCAAAAGAGGGGCAGAAGGATCATGCAGGAGCACATGTATGGCCGTGCAGCAGGTGTTTCATGATCCTGGGGACCCTGAAGAGCAGACTGAGAACCACATTGAGAGAACCTATCACCCAGGTTTCCAAAACCACTGGACAATCATTAAACCTAATTACTTGTAGGCAAGCAGACATACTAAAGCTACTCTGAAAAGATCCTTCAGTGAAGCGGTTTTTTTTTTGACAAGGAAGGCTAATTCTGGGCTTATTAGCCAGTTTCAATAAATAGAACCATCACACTGATGAGCAGACACTGCTTAATTGCCTTCTGTAAGATAGCTGGGGAGTGGAAAGCAGGGGCTGGAACTCCAGGCACACAGCCCCCCCTCTGCCTGCCTGCAAAACAAGGGAGAAGCTGAGATCCCCCTTCTGGCAGGGATTAATTACGTACTGCTTTGAGCAGAATTTCAGTGTGTTACTCCCCAATTTAGGCCAAATTCAAGAGTGAAGCTGAAGATGGTTTAAGATGCGTGTCAGAAGGAAATTGGTCAGAAAATGGCTGTCGGGTGGGCGTGAGTAGCACAGCACAGTGTAACTCCCAACACCTCGGGACTCGGTGGGAGAGCAGAATTGCTTTAAGTGAGAATAACTTACAGGGGTTTGGGGCGGGGGTGGGTGGAGAAGTACAAACCCTGAACATGGCCTTTTTCTTGGAGGAGAATAAAAGGAGAGGCCGGGAAGGGATCTGTTTGTGCTGAGAAGTGGGTACCAGCCCCCAGGAACAGAAAGGGCTCTGTTTGCAGGACGTGCCCCGAGGAAAACACAGATCTCTTCCCATCTCCCAGAGCCTCCTCTTCCTCCCTGTGCCCTGGAGCCACTGTCCCTGTGCCCTGGAGCCACTGTCCCTGTGCCCTGGAGCCACTGTCCCTGTGCCCTGGAGCCACTGTGCCCTGGAGCCACTCTCCCTGTGTCCTGGAGCCACTCTCCCTGTGTCCTGGAGCCACTCTCCCTGTATCCTGGAGCCACTGTCCCTGTGCCCTGGAGCCACTGTCCCTGCCAGCCCCACACCCAGGGGGGTTGCAGGTGGATTCTGGGGGTTGGTTGATGCAAACAAAGCCCCAGAAGGGCAGGGGCAAAGCGGGAGTGACCAGCAGCCCCCAGCCCAGGCAATGTCAGCCTGGAGTTTCCTGAGAGAGGGAGTCATGCTCAGTGCTGATGGCTCTGGGGTGAAGAAGAAAGCATTGCTGTAGGGACAGAGGAATGTGGAGCTCAGATTTTGCGTAGATGGCTTATTAGGTCAGAGCTGGAACACGCTTTGATTTGTATTCCTGATGGTTGTACACGGGCACTAATTGGCCAGAGAAGCAAGGGATCTTTGTAGTTTAATGAGGAAAATATTGTGTAATGTGATGATTATTTTCTAATCAAAAAGCAGAGGAACAGAATGGAAAAGAAAACCTATGAGTGCATACAGACTGTAATTTTAATTAATATTTGCTTCTGCTAATCAGTTTCTCTGTTCTGCAACCAGCTGTTAGCCCTAAATATGCCCTAATGTTATATAAATATTATAGAAATCATTATTTAATATTATATCATGCTTAATAGTATAGAAATATTTCCCTTAATACGCTAAGCATTTTGCCTATGCATACTTTTACTCACAAATATGAGCTCATTTAAGCCAACAGGACTGGCAACACTATGGATAGATGAGAATAATTGGGTAATAATGAGTTTTAACTTGATTTGTTTCTTTAAAAAAATAAATTGTAATGCTAAGATTCTACTCTCAGAATTTCAGTGCTCACTATGCTCAGAAGCCAGTGCAGGGTTTCCACTCCTGCACTTCTCAAGGCTTATGATACCTTCTGAATTTTCCTTAAAAGCCCCTGGAGTTACATGAATTTGAAAAACCTCAGTTCCAGGGGTTTTTTGGGGGGAAAAAAAAAAAAAATCTCATCCTCCATAGCAGTACAGAGGTTAACAGTGGACCCATAAACCTAAAAATCCAAATATAACTGGAAGGAAGTATGTGTTCATCATACTTTAATATGAAAGATTTGAGAAATGCAGTTCTTATATGGTACAGAGAAACAATTTCGTATCAGTCACCTCTTTAAACACCTGAAAATTTGCACATAATGAGCAAGATTTTTTTCCTGACTTGTGTACATACCGAGCCAGTGACCGTGGCTGGGTGGTTGTTCCGTGTTTCCTCCCTCCCTGGAAGTCTTTTGCCTTGCCCTGACATGTCCTGGGGAAAGGGGGGGAAAAGGGCTCTGGTAATCCTGGTCTCTCTTGGTCTGGAGGTTGCAAAATTTAATTTTTGGCCCTAAAAATGAGCCTGCCCCCCCCCCCCCCCAGGAGCAGAGCTGCTGTGGAACACCCACCATCTGCGGGCAGATGTTTCTTTGAAATTGCACTTTCAGAGTGTGGCTCCTTCCCTGTAGCCCTGAGATCGCTGAAGTGGGAGTGCTGCCTGCCAAAAAAAACCCCAATTTTAAAAAGGAAAGGAGGGGAATGGGAGAAACCTCAGCCCATTTGCTGGCATTTCAAAGAGGACATGCCCTCTGAGAGGCAGAGCCAGGGCTGGGGCTGCTCAGACTGACAGATCAGGGACACCAACCCCCCCCATTCCTTGCAGCAGCGTGGCATTTTCCTCCCAAAATCACACAAGTGCTGATTTCCAGGATTCAGGAGCGCAGGGGCTGGTTAGTTGGGCTCGCTGCCCGAGCAGGGGCTGGGTCCCCAGTGGAACCATTCATCAGCGGGCTGACAATGACAGCAGCACAACAAACATCTCCTGCCAGCCACCAGAGCTGGTCCCGCTGCAGCTGGGCTCTGACAGAGGCCAGAGGGAAGGGACTCACTGCTAACACGCATTTCTCCTTCTCTATTTCCTTCTCTGTGCTCCTCACAGCACTGCTCACAGGGGAGAGAAGTGCCTTTTACAAGGGGGGAACCGAGGCCCAGAAGGGGAAATGACTTGTAGGAGCCTTTTCAGGCAGTGACGGGCAGAACAAGGAGCAGCAGCACTGGCCAAGTGCTGATTCCCTGGCAGACCCACCCGCTCATCCAGCTGCACTGAGAGCCTCTGTATTTCCATGCACTTGCCCTGGGAGGTGCAGGCAGAAGGGGAAATACAGGGGGGTAACACAGATTTTGATAGCCCTGTTCCATCATCTGCCAAGTCTCTCTTTTACTCTGGGGACAGGTTGCCCTCATGCCAGTGCACTGTGCTTTGGGCACCCTGCATACTCACACCAGCAAGGCTCCAGGTTCACTTTGCACAGGCTTTTCTCCGAGCAATTTTTGCTGCTGTTGTTGCAAAACATTTTAATTAATCAGGAATTTTAATTAATTGTACCCTGCTGAAAATGCCAAGGCAAAAGCACAAATACAAGGAGACAGTTGCTCAGGTCAGGGCAGCCCATCTTTGGTTAGCTGTGCTCTGAAATCCTGCAGTTTGATTATAGGCACAGGGGAAACACTGGATTTTGGAAGGCATTTTAAAGCCCTAGAGAAATGTGATGGTGTTTTTACCGAGTCAAGAAGCCTGGACCAGCACTCAGCACACAAACTGGTTCAACTTTCCGAGCCTGACTGTCATTTTCTACCCTCTTAAAATAGTTTAGTGCCTTGGTGCACAGTCTAGACAACCCCCAGCACACCATGAATAATAGATTCCAAAAATCTGTAAAAGCTTTATTTATTTAAACAACTAAATATTTAGAATTTGTTCATATCATTGGCTTATTTACCCCATTTCCCCTGCAGTGAAAGGTCTCCAAAGGACTTCCACCTTGTAAACCTGTTGTGAGCAGGATTTACAGCCTGTTGTGCATTTAGGACCCACAAGTGAAGCAAACAGGATTTCACCCTCAGTGATTGCCTCTTCTGGCTCTGGAGAACTTGTGGGATGAGTTGCATTTTTCACCATAGAAGCTCCTCTTTAGAAGGCTGATGAGGTAAAACCCCATGAAAACAGGTCTTTGCCAGCAAAACAACTTCATTCCCCAGTTTCCCTCCAAATGCTGCTGTGGGGCTCGTGTGAACTAGTGCAGAGCACAGAGATGTGGGTTCTGCTCACACCTTTTCCAGTGGCCCTCTGCTGCTTTTTCTCACCATTTCCCCTCCCACCACGCCAGGTGCTGAGAGCAAGCCCATCTGCACAGGGAGATCTGTGCCCTCTGGACTGTGCCAGCCCTTCCAGGCTGCTCTGAGACCCAGGGATGAGCTATTTGGAGGCTCAGCAATAGGCAGGTGCGAGATTGCAGCAGAGGGGATGGATGGAGGAGAGGAACCATGCCCCAGTCTCAGGCCTTTCTTCCTCTGCAAGAACTGGAATTTTCTTCGAGCTCTGCACTCGCTCGTGGGCACAGCTGGCCAGGTCAGCTGCACCCACCCCTGGCTACATCTGAGAGCTTTGAGATGAACTTTTAACAGGAGCAGGACCACAGCCATTTTCATGTGCTGTGACTGTTCCTTCTCTTGCCGTTACTGATGTAAATCCACAGAGCTCCACCGAGCTCAGCAGTGCTGCTCTGGAGGGTGAAGCAGGATAGCCGTGTGCTGTAGCCTGGGGCTGATGGCTCACTCGAATTGATGAGCTCCTTGTGAAGATAGCTCTAAGTGACTCAGTTCTCAGTCTGTTTAGGCCAGCTTCATGGACTGAGGTGGAAATTGAGCCTGAGTAAAGTTCCTCCTCACCCCCCAGGTTACGCCTGGAAAGCAGCGCCGTGTCCGTGCGCGTTTCATCGTCACGAGTGGTACCTCGGTGGCAAAGCCCACTGAGCCAGAACCGCTCAGTTAAACATTCCCACCATCTGAGGGCAAGACCGGGCACCTCAGGGTTTTCCTGTGCTGCTGGATGATTGCCCCGTTTCTGCAGACTGCAGTTCCTGCCCAGCACCCTCAGCTGAGCCCGCTCCTCCCAGCACAGCCCCTGCCACAGGTTGTACCCCACGGGGGCTGCCTGTGCCTCCAGCCCCGGGGGAGGCAGCTCCTGGCTGTTACCTGGGCACAGACAGCTCCTGGCTGTTACCTGGGCACAGACAGCTCCTGGCTGCCATCTGGGCACAGACAGCTCCTGGCTGTTACCTGGGCACAGGCAGCTCCTGGCTGTTACCTGGGCACAGGCAGCCCCCAGGCTCTTACCTGGGCACAGACAGCTCCTGGCTGTCACCTGGGCACAGGCAGCTCCTGGCTGTTACCTGGGCACAGGCAGCTCCTGGCTGTTACCTGGGCACAGACAGCTCCTGGCTGTCACCTGGGCACAGACAGTTCCCAGGCTCTCACCTGGGCACAGACAGCTCCCTGGCTGTCACCTGGGCACAGACAGTTCCCAGGCTCTCACCTGGGCACAGACAGCTCCCTGGCTGTCACCTGGGCACAGACAGCTCCTGGCTGTTACCTGGGCACAGGCAGCTCCCAGGCTGTCACCTGGGCACAGACAGCTCCCTGGCTGTCACCTGGGCACAGGCAGCTCCTGGCTGTTACCTGGGCACAGGCAGCTCCTGGCTGTTACCTGGGCACAGACAGCTCCCTGGCTGTCACCTGGGCACAGACAGCTCCTGGCTGTTACCTGGGCACAGGCAGCTCCTGGCTGTTACCTGGGCACAGGCAGCTCCTGGCTCTCACCTGGGCACAGGCAGCTCCTGGCTCTTACCTGGGCACAGGCTGAGCTCCCCCCTCCTTCCCCTGCACTCTGTGCCACGGGTTCAGGCAGAGAGGGAGCCCAGTGTGTGTCAGCAGTGGGACCCCTGGGAAAAGGTGTCTCACTGCAGGATTAGTCACAACAGAAATTGCTGTGCCAAGCACTGGGTATCTCTTGGCTCTGCATATCTTGAACTTGGTGGTGGAGGGGAAGGGGAGAGGCTGGAGCTGGTAGTCTGACCAAGCAGCAATCCAGCAGGCAATTCACCCTGGACAGTGGGTGCAGGGAACAGCTCCTACCAGCCTTCTGCTCCCCTTTCCAAGCAGGTACATTAAGTTACAGTCGTGTTTAACATGCTGTTGAACAGCAGAACACTTCCCATCCATAGGCAGCGCCAAGGGGAAATGCAGAGGATTTCCTTTGAAAAAGGAATGTCGACATTAAAAGCTCAGTCCTGAAGAGCTGAGGGAGAGGAGACAAGATGTTCTTGCTACAGGATCTGTTAGAGGTGCAGAGGAGGGAGACAAAAGGCTGGTTTGGGTGGTGCAGACTGCAGAGGTTCCTGCACTGGCACTGGGAGATAAGGAGAAGCATAAGCAGGAAAGCAATTTCCCTGTGACCACCTCTTGTACCTGGCAGTGGAGCAGGCTGGGTTAGAGAGCTGACTGCAAGGCTGGCACTCAAGGTGCCCACCCAGCCCTGGGGTGCCCAAGGCACAGAGCTCTTTCTTCTGAGGAAAGTGTTTTACATGGCCTGGCAAATGGGCAAAGCTCTTGCACTACACCAAGAAAAGATGATCATTTGATATTCCTGTGGTCACTTCTCTTCCTCTTCCCCCATATAGTCTCCACTCATTATCTCTTACTTACCTTCTCAGTTTTCATGTTTTCTGCAAACGATTGTTTTGGTTGCTTTTCTCTGTAATTGATTTTTTTTTTCTTCCTCTAAAGCCTACCTTTCATTTTTATACACATTTTGGACTTTCTAATACTTTTCCTTCTGAGCAGATTTTTTTTTTTATATATATAAATTTATTTTCTCCTTGCTATTTTCTTTAGCCCCAGGTTTCTGCAGCTCTTCCAGCTCCGTTATCCTCTCCCAGCCTTCCTGGGAGGGGGCTGGAGCAAACATCCCACTTGCCTTCCAAATGTTGACAAGCCTGTTTTGGAGGATGAGTGACTGACAGACAAACACCAGCCCCAAATACTCCGAATGCTCTGTCACTAATAGCTTTACTCTTGTCAACACCACAAGCAAAATAACCCTTGAGAGGGGTAGGCCATATTTTTAGCCAACCTGAAACTCAGCTTCTAAAAAATAACTTTCTGCTCAGCAGTCTGTCTCGCTCCTTGCCTTCATGTTCCCCAACTACACATTCAGAGGACAGCTTTTCATGCTGGGCATGCAGAACTAGACTCTTGGAAGCTTGTTTTCTTCAGGCCCCTGGCAGTGCAGCACAGGGGGGGCTCGGGGGGTGACCTGCAGACCTGCAGAGGGTAGCTCAGTATGAAGTAGGAGGCAGGAGATGCTCATCCCACACTTTGGCCCCATGGCTTGGACCTGCACAAAGGGACCAAAACGAGGTGAAGTTTGAACCCCACCAAAACTACCTGATAAGTGCCAGGGTTTCCCCACCAGCTGCAGTCACCACCAAATTGAAAGCTGGACTGTTTCAGTATATCTTGAACCAGTTAACGTTTAGAACAGCTTAGGGAAGATAAATAAGGATGTTTCTGTGCTGGCCCTGAGTGTGCATGACCTCGTCTTCCTCCTCTCCTATTGGTTTTAGGAGGCAGATTAAGGAGTGATCCCTTTCAAACAGTCTTCAGTTTGTTAAGCTTGTAAACAACAGCAAGGGTGGAAACCATTGCAGGATGGATAAAGCTTAGAACTGCTGGTTGGGATTTCCCTGTGACGTGCCTGTAAGGGGTGTGTGCTGGTTAACAGGGCTAATCGTCCAGTGAGCTCCCTCTGTCCAGCTCTCCTTGCAGTTCCTCTCCCAGGCAGGTCCCTCAGGTCCCCTGTTGCTCCCCGAGGCCACCACAGCCTTCAGAAACACAGGCCCCTTTGGGACATCACTGGGGGCAGCAGGGGATTTGGATTGTCCCCAAAGCTCTGGGTACAGGGGGGAGGAAAGCAAGACCACCAGCTTAGGAAAACAAAGAGGGATTACAGAAGTGAATGTTGCTGCACCTGAGCTTAGTAATGAGGGATAACATCGTCCAAAATGATCAACCAGCTTCCAAACAGCCCCACGTGAGCCATGGTGTTGAGCACAGTGAGTGTGCAGTGGGCTGCCCAGGGCCCACATTGTTTTTATTGGCTTTCACACTGAGGGGATGTTTTTCCTGACATTGTCTGGTCCTGCTCCCAGTGTTGTTCGGTACTCCCATTCATGTTTGGTGTAGTAGGATAAGAAGGCACAACCCAGAAGAAGATATGGTTCAAAAAAGCTGGGGAGGAGCTGCAGCAGAAACAGTGCTGCTGGAACAGCCCAGGGAATCCACGAGGTAAAACTCAGTAACAAGTATAAAGGTGCTGCATTTAGGAGAAAGAAACTGGATTGTCCCAGAGCTGCAGCTGCCCTGTAGGTGCTTCCCCCGATGCAAGCCAGGTTCTTAGGTGGGCACAGTCTGTACCAGGCAGTGCCCTGTGGAAACACTCAGTGCTCTGGAGCCAAGAGCCCAAACCTGGGTGACTCCAGCAAAGGGAACCTGCAGGAGCTGTGGCTTTCCCTCTCTGTCAAATGCCCTTTAGCCACTGTTCCTCCCAGGTGTGGAGCAGAGTGGATGCCCTTCTCAGGCATCCTCTGCTTTAAGATAACACAGCTGCACATTCCCTCAGGGGGAGGAGGGCAGATCATGTCCACTGGTTACAGGCAGACTGCTGGGGAAGGCTTTTCTCTCCAAACTCAGAGGCATCTTTTCTGCTAGCAGGGCTTTTGCTGTTCTTTTGGCAGTTTCCGCTGGATATGGAAAATCCAGCCCAGCTGCAGACTTTAAGACATTGTTTTAGGACAAGACCTGTCAGGAGGAATGAGGCATTTGGATGGCGAGTCGCTTGTGCTGTGACTGTCACATGTGCACAGGAGAGGCTATGTTTGCCTTTGTGCCTGCTGTCCTTGCTGCAGCTGAAAAAAGCGAGAGCCAGTGCAGTGTTTTCCTTTGGCCATTCAGCACTGAGTGTACCAATAATAGCACAGTCACACCGACAGAGTTTAGGGGCAGGGACTGTGTCCTCTTCACAAGGGACAGGGCCCTTGCACTCTGGGGATTGTGCTGCTGCTCACACCTTGAGCAGAACCTGAGGGTCCTCAGCACGTTCCTCCGGTTCCTTTTACTCTTGGCACAAGGGCTGGGTGCCCTTGGTGCCTCTCTGTGGCTTGGGAATGTAAGTGAGAAAGGCAGGGTCAGAATTCATCTGCAAAAGCTTCCTCTGGTTTAAGAGGAAAGGTCAGAACAAATTTCTTCAACCTTCCAGAGAGTGGTGGGGTGAGGGCCAGCCAGGTTCACTCTTGCTCCTGTCTCACAGGACACCCTTGCTGTTTGCAGTGCATGCCTGGGGACAGGACACGCTGCCCAGATCAATAAAGACAAGGAACTTGTAGGGAAGGATGGCAGGGACAATTTCTCTGCTCAAACTTGACCAGCATCCACCCCACAGACCTCCAGCCAAATTCCTGCCCAAGGGACCCCCAGGTTTAGCAAAGCTGTGGAACCAAGCCTGTATGCAGGAGTGAGCGAGCAGGAGACCTCAGAGGCCAAATGATGGAAATTCACCCAGTCAGAGACTTTTGCCATCATTTCTTCGCTGGATTTTCACCTGTCACAAGTTTTTTTTTTAACTTCTCTGACCGCTCTCAGGTTTTCATCCCTATTTTCTGTCTCTCTCCCATCTGTTCCCTCCGTGTGTTGTTTTCTTGAGTGTTTTCCAAAGCCTGCTGCAAATCCAGCAGCCCTCAAGTTCGTGTTGAACTTCTGAACCTACCCTGTTCAAGTGGGTGCTAAATCAGGCAGGACAAGTCAAGCCAGCTCTAATTCTGATGATAGCAATTGTGCTTTTGGAAAATAATTGACAAACATTCTGCATTTAGACAAAGCTTGTCTAAGGGAGAGAGGAACTCTTGTAACCCTGGTCTGCAGAGCACCAGTGTTCAAGTAGGACATTTTAATAACATCCTTCATGGACAAGTGTTTTGCTTGGAACCCTTTTTTCCTCCCTCCACTCAGACAATTGTCAGCAAAGGGACTCACAGGGAACAAAATGGAATTACATCTATTCAGAAAATTAGAACAGCCTGCATTTCTTTCTTTTTGTGCTGAATTCATTACTAGCGGGGCTATAATCTGCATTTTTTTGCCTGAAGCACACTCCCACTCTTACCTCTTCACAGCAATGCTGCTATTCTCACAGATAAACAGGTCCTCCCTGAATGGATTACAGCTCTCAGCCAAAGGCAGGCTGATGACAAGGGAAAAACAAACAAATGCGTTCGCAGGGCCTGATCCAGCTCTTGGGTAAGAAACGAGGGACACTCAAGGGTTTCAGCAGAGTTTCTATCCAGCACTTAACAGCCCCTTTGCTGATGGCTGATTGCACAGGGCCCGGGAAATGTGTACTGTAGGGACTCAGATGGAGTACATCGTGTCTCTCCATCAGCTGGCAGGTGATGGATCAGCCCGCGGTTCCCCCACAGCTGCACCATCCACTGGGGTGGGCACGTTTGCTTCCCACGGGACACGATCCCTTCTGCTCCCCCAGGTTTGCAAGGTTGCATGGAGCTGGGAGTTCCTGGGTGGACAAACCGATGGAAGGCGGGATCCAAATTGCCAAAGGCGGTTCCTGAAGGGAGCAGGGCAGTGAGAGGAGGCACTGTATGAGCCAAGACTGACTTCAATAGTCACGCTCCGAGAAAAGGAGAGCGAGTCAAATAAGGAAATGAGGGGCAACTGAAAGAAAAATAAGCCAGAAATACGTGTGTTGAGATTGGAAGGTAGTAGGGAGGGACAAGAGAGATCTGAATTGAATGTCAGGAAATCTTGTTGGTTGTGAGGTGGAAAGAGTCCTCTGTTCCCCCAGCCCCGGTGCTCCCACACCAATGGATCTGTGTCACTCCTGTGCTGCTGGGACATCCTTCCAGGTTCTTTTTTCTTTCTCCCACTCCTGCTGCTGCAGCCAGGGACCAGTGCTTTCAGCAGTAATAGGCTCACTACTGCTTTGAATTAGGAGGACTTTTATCAGCCCACTGTTCCTGTAATTTACCGTGGTTTACAGTGATAATGAGGATTTGGGTATGTAAAGAAACTCCGAAGTACACATGGAAATCAACACAAGGGAGGGCAACCCTGAGCCTTGGGCATTAGTGACTCTGAATGGGTGAGTGAGTGCTTAGCACAGGAAACCAAAACAGGGCAGACAAAAGCCACGCATAATCTTCCTGGGCTGGGAAACGCCGTTTATCTTATTTGTTTAAATGACTGGAGAACAGAAAGCTTTTCTTTCCTTTTGTTGCTCTGTAGCTGTGCTACAGTTCAGCCCGAGCTGTGCAGGGTTGCTCGCACGACTTTGGCAAGGAAGCCTTCCTGGGCTGGTGCAGAGAGGGACCGGGAGGTGGTCTGGGGAGTCCAGGAACCACGGGCATCAGTCCATCGCCCCACCACAGAAACCAAAGGGATCGAAGGGCTCCTTTCACTGTTATTACGTCTGTAGAACCACAAATGAAAAACAAGGGGAGGAGAAGTTCTTAAGATTGATGTTCTTTTCGGGGTAAAAAAATGTGAAATGCTTCCTTGCCAGGGATAGTTTCTAGCAACAAACATAAACTGTGGTCACAAATGCTCCTGCCAGTGTGAGTGGACAGTGGCATAGCTGCACGTGCAAGCGGGGTGGGAGCGTGCTGGTTTGCTACCAGATTCCATAACAGTGCAAATCGTTTGTAGCATTCTTGGCACTCGATTAGTGCTCCCATCTATAATTTCAGAAGCCTCGTTCTAGGGCGGGGGGAGGAAATACATCAGGCCTGTTATTTCTGCTGGCAGCGCTGGCGCTAAAAATAACCATGTGAGTGACATTGTGGGAGCTGGTTTTGAGTTTGTCGATAGATAAATTTTGACTGGACAGCAGGAAATATTTCTAAGGATGAAATGTGTTATGCTATGGATTATTGTTCTTGGAGAAGAGGTGGAAGCCTCATTGCCCTCTGAGCTTCTAAAGCAAGAATTTAGGAATGAAGAGCAGGGAACAATCTTGCATCATGCCCTGATGTTCTGAGGGATTTGGGGATCCCTGAGAGGTCTCCTCCAGCGAAGACCAACAATGGAAACTTCACTTCCATCAGCCAGACCAAGCGGCCCCAACAGCTTGGTGGGGCTGCAGTGCTTGTGGCACGAGACCAACCAGGTAACTCCTCATGAGAGATGCCCCTGGCTGGCCTGCAGGTGTCTGGACAGATAGATCTGCTCTCCATCCCTTGAGAGGGACAGCACCTGCACACTGTGGCTCTGTGTGGCTCAGGCTCCAGGGTGTGAGGTGTGGGATGGGGGCCCCTCAGGCTGGCACAGCCTGCACCTTGGAGACTCCCCTGGCGCTGGGGTTTGCTCCCAGGGGGGGGTGTTGGAGCAGTTTCAGCAGGTGCCACCTTACAGAGGTCCCCAAGAGGCCAGGACACCGAGGGGAGGGAGCAGCTGTGCTCCATCTAGACCCGGTCCTGGAGATGCTCACGCAGCAGTTCTCCCAGGGGACCTCTGGTTCATCAGTCTCATTCCCATCTTTCCCATTCCCTTGCCCCTTTCTCAGGCTCTTGGCTGGGCATTAGTTGGGATGAATGTGATTTCCAGCCCTCCAGTTCCCAAGAGCAGAGACAACTGTGCCAATCCTTCCCAAGTGGGGATGGACTTGTCCTTCCCATCCTTGCCACCTGCCTTGCCCAGCCCTGCCTGCACCCTGCCAGGGCAGCGGGCGGTTCAGCAGGAGTTATTCCATTTAACGTTGGCAATTGATTGGTTAATGAGCCACTTGTTTGCTGGAGGTTACTCAGCACTATTGCCTCTGCTTATAGATTAGGTGCTGCTTTTTATCATGCACTTCCCCATATCCTGTAGGTTGTAAATCTGTTATATAGATATTAGTAAGCTGCAATCACCTTGTTTAAAGGGGACACTGGCAGGACTATCGGATGCCAAGTCAGCACTCCCTTGCCCACGTTTCCCAAACTTAGATCATTGTTGTATTTGTCTTCTTTTCTTCCCACCCACATCCCCCAAAGGACACAGGTGCTCCCAGCTTGCCTCCCCAGACCTCACAAAGCTGGGAGCTGTTTCTTTTCACAGCACTGCAGGTGAAGGGAGGGATGCTCTGCCAGAGAGGAAAGGAAAGGTGTGTGCTCTTTGGAAAACTCAAAAGCCCAGAGAAGCTAATGAGTTGCCCAAGATGCTTTTTGGAAAAACAGCAGTCTGCCCCACGGAAATGGTGCATCATCCAAATGCCAGCAGTGCACCTGCTCTGGGGGTGGGGGCAGAGAGAGACAAAGAAGTCCACTCTCATTAGACCTCAGCCTATGTGAATTGAACCACACCTCTCCAGGAGGCAGCAATCATTTACAGCAGGGACACTAAAATCATGCTAGAGATAAGCTTTAACTCTGAGGATCAGCTGGGGAGTAAATTCCTTACGAGGCAGGTTTCCTGGATCCAGCTGCATGCGCTGTGAGGGAGTTCACACAGTCACTTTGAACTGCCATGCATCTTCCCAGGTACTCCTGGGAAAGACTTACAGGCAAATTTGCAAATTAAATCAATAAGGAATTTCTCAATTGAAGATGAGGACATGGGGGATGACGAAGACTGATGAAAGCGGTGGGAGGAATTTGCTGGTTTGCTGTGAGATGTTTGCAGCAGCGGTGGTGGCTCCCCAGCACAACGGGCAGGCACATTTACATTTACACACCCATTCAAAAGCAGCTCTGCTCTGCCTGGAAAGAGGGTGGTGGCTGAACCAGGACCAGACCATGCACCCAGGGGCAGCTGCTGCTTTTGCAGGGCCTGGTGGCCGCAGGAGGGGAGGGGAGGAGGTGCCAGGCTCTCAGATGGCTCTCCCCAGGGCCTCGCTTCCCAGCACTGTGTGCTTGGGTTCTGGGTAGTGCAGAGCTCCTGGGGCTCCCATTAACAGAGAATGGGCCTGGGAAGGAGAACTTAAGTGCTGGGCTGGCTCTGAGCCAGGCTGTAGATGGAAGAGTGTCTGGCCAGGGTACCCCAGATCTTGATCCGTGATCACTCCTTTCTCCTGGCAGGAGCTGCTGTGCCAAAGGTGCCACGGAGCTCTAGGGAAGCACAGGGACCTGTGGCTCACCTGGCAGGTGTGAGGTGTGCCCAGGGCACAAGGGCACCCTACGGATCCCATCAGGGTGGCTGAGTCCCCCGGGGGTGCAGGGGAGCTCCTCTGGTGTCTGCCAGTGGCCAGCCCTTGGTCTGCTGGTTTAGAGGAGCTCTCCCAGCCAGAGCCCTGTCCTTCTGTCCTGCTGCCACGGGGAGGTCACAGGACAGCTCTTGGATCTGGTTACAAAGTGCCAGCTCACTCTGCAGAGTAAGGACAAATTTGGTCTTTTGGCAGTGGGTGCATTCGCTGGGGGATGTGTTTGTATTCTTCCACTGCTGGCAGCACCCTTCCTCCCAGTTCCACCCAGTGCCCCAGCACCTCCAGGGAGGCACTGACTGGCTGGCCCAGCTCAGAGAGACAGGGGGGAGACACAGAGGGACCCCAGAGCAGGTGTCCTCCGTGCCAGGAAATGCCAGGAGGCACTGAGGATGCCCAAGGTATTAAATCCTTTCTCAAACAGTACTGTGGTGGAATAGCTTGGCTGAAAAGCTTGGGGAAACACTGGAAAAAACTGTCCCTTCACCTTTCTCAGGGCAGTTTTGGGTGGGAGGCTCATAGCTGAGGGCCTTCCCCCATGGCCACAGGTAAGGTGCCTCTCTGGCTGCGTGGACTGAATCCGACCACTCAAGGTTTTGTTCCCCACCAGTATTTTCTAAACATCAGCTGCATTTGAGAACCCCTAAAGGGTTATTTGAATCCTTGTGGCAGGTGTCAGGGAAAAGCTGTAAGAGCTGTGCATTTGTCTTCCTTTCAGATAACCTGAAGTAGCGCAGAAGTTGTGATTTAAATATATCCAAACGCATGTAATTAATCACAAGCGCACCATACCTGCTTTCTGCTGGGAAACCTTATCAGCAGTGGGGGCAGAATCCTGAACTATCTGCCGTGTTTCAGCTCCAAGTGTTCAGCTTGGAAAGGCTCAGCAGAGGGAGCAGCCAGGCTGGGAGGGCTCAGCCCCTTCACCTGGCATTACCCAGCACGGGGGCACCGAGCAGGCTGGCACAGCCCCGCCTGGGAGTGCCCACCCCTGCTCTGCCAGCCACGCTCCAGCTCCAGGCACTGACCTCATGGGGCTCCAGCAAGTCCAGGCAGCAGCAATCTTTTATCCCCAGTGCCAGAGGTAGCACAGTTAGACAGGCAAGGTTTGGTTTTGTGCAGCAGCAGGAGGGGCAGAGCCCAAACCGCTGTTCCCCTACCCAGAACTTGTGTCACATCTACACCAACCATCCCCGTTTGGATTGCAAAACTGTCCGTTGTTGGAGGATCCATTGCAGTCTTCAGGGGCTCTTCCCAGCAGTCAGATCCTGTCCCTTGGACTGGGAGCTGTGGGGTGTTGCTGATTCCATCCTCTGACGGAAAGGCAGCTCACTGCAGAGCTGGGAACACCGTGACTCAAAGATCTCTGAGCTGAGATTAGTGCAGGCTAATGTCAGCTTGGCAGCACACCCAGGGGCCTGTGGCAAGCACACTGCTCAGAGATGGAGCCCCTGAGCTGTAATCATGCCAGGGAAGATGGACAGGACACAAGGCATGGCATAATCGCTCTTTCCAGAATTGATTCCTTCTCAGCTTAAACGTGGTGAAACATCAAAAGCGCTGAAAAACCCCCATCTGCCACCAGACCTAATCAAACACATCAATTATTGCCTCAGAAAGACAGTTGCTGCTAGATTTGATATCCCAGGAAAGCAAAGCTGCTTTAAAGCATCTTTTTTATTTTAGCTGAGTGTTTTCATGACAGCACACGATTCCTAATGAGCACTAATAGAGCCAGGACACACAGGAAAACATGTCAAGTGTGCAAAGATCAGCTCCAGACACGGGAGAGGAACTCCAAATCCCCGTGGATTTCAGTAGCATGGAGGGCTTTGGAGGACAGGTTTGTCACATGAGGGGAAGGAACCAGGTCCACTCTACCACAGCCTTGCTTTGACACCCTGAGAGCGTTGGGCACTGACCTGTAACAACATCTGCATAACATACACAGGGCTGCTCTGCTCTTGCTGTGGGATTTGATGGTGGGACTGGATTGTGAGGATGATGAGATCAAGAGGCTGTGCATGTCTCATTTCCTCTGTTGTCCACAGAATGTTTGGTTATGGAGAGCAACAGCTGAAAAGGTTCTGAAAGGCAAAGTCACCTTCCAGCTATCAAAACACTTCACATGAGGCAGATGGGAAACCAAAAATATTATTTAGGTTTGGGCAGCAAAACTGACATTGAACCCATTTGCCTCATTTTTCAGGCTTTGATGATAGTTAATGACAGCTTACAGAAGTTGTAAGTGATCTAAAAAAGCCATAAAAAGCTGCTTTGTGTCCTTGTTCAGGGGATGAATTTAACAAAACCATTACAGGGCTTTAAAACACTGTTTTGACTTTCCAGAACCAGCTGTGGGATGATCCAGCTGCAGTTGGATCCCCCTTGCATCTAAGAGAACATTTAAGAGGATTAATCCCAATAATTTTAATTCAACAAAATGACCTTATGTAACATTACTGAGGAATTAATGAGAATTCTCTCATGTGGGTCATCCCCCACCCGCTGTTTTTTTTCTTTTTCCCTGTGGGATCTCGTTGGACAAAGTAGATTGACTGTGTAGCACATTGCATGGGACGAGGAGATAAGTCACTTGGAGCAGGAGCCCCCTTTTTCCTTTGCTGAATTATTTGGGAATGCACAAAAGAGAATGCAGCTGTCCTGTCAGCCTCCACTGGTGCTATTTGAAACCCTTCTGGCTCCGAGGCTTTTTCCCCAGAAAAATGCAATCTGCTCGAATGCAAATGCTGCTGCAGGAGTCTGTGTAGTCCAGCTGGGGTTTTTTTAATCGAAAAAAAAAGTCCTGGTCTAATTGTTTTGGACTGTGTTTCTTTGGTGTTCTTACTGAGCCGAGCAGGGTGCATATTAAAGCTAATTAGGTGCATGTAGGGTATTCAATATTTGATCTTAATATCGAGGCCCCGGGAGAGGGCACATTATCAAAGTTAACCAACTGCAAATTTTAGTAAAAACAGACTGTGCCACTGGCCTGACGTTGCATAAAATCCAAGTCTGCCCCGCTCCCAGCTTGGGGTGGGACGTGTGGGGCTGGGCAGCCTCTGCCTGTGCCCCTGCTTGAGCCCTCTGCTTCCCACCTGGGCAGATTTGCCTCTTGTCTGTCACTGGGACTGTCATTGGGACTCTCATTAGCACTTCTGAGGATCACAACTCCTCTGGGGACCAGTGGCCACTGATCTCTGTAGGGTAAAGGTGTCATTAGGGGGACTCAGGTGGGCCAAATCACTGGGGGGGTTGACTCAGGGCACGATTAGTCCTGGTGTGGGCAATGCTTAATGTCGTGGGTAAGCCATGGGACAAGAGCAGATGGCCTCGAGTTGGACCAGGAGAGGTTTAAATTGGATGCTGGGAGGGTTTGAAGGGGTTGTCAGGCATTTGAGCAGGCTGCCCAGGAAAGGGGAGGCACCACCCCTGACATATTTGAAAGGCATGTCTTTGTAGATGGGACACTTAGGGACGTGGTTTGTTGGTGGACTCGGCACTGCTGGGATAACAGAGTTGATGATCTTAGAGGAGTTTTGCCACCTAAAGCATTCTGTGATTTTCCTGACTTTGCAGTGTTGCATTTCAAAGGATGACTGTCCCTGCTGGCTTGGGTGGAGTACTAGCACAGTAGCTGACTGCTCTGCCTGCTCAGCCTTGCCTTCTTTTGAAACATCAGAGCCAGTGCCTTTCATTCATCAGCAGCAATTAATTACTTTCAGGATGGAGTAGACTGTTTACACTCTTGAAATTGTTTTATACACACACTTAAAACCAAAGTATTTCACTCCATTGCTTCCTGCTGAAAATGTCAATGCTGAAACAGTCCTGGCAGAGCTGAGATGGGAAGGGGCAGTGGGGTATCCCAGATGTGGGGTGCAAGAGCCAACCTGACGAAGGACACGTGGCAGGGCCCTCAGCATGCAGTCCAGGGACTCATCTCTCCTCCCAGCTGCAGCATCCAACTGAAGCAGGATCACCCCTCAAGACAGCCCCCAGCCAACATTAGGCATCGATGTGGAACTCAATTAAAAAATAATAATAATTAAAAGAAGACTACCAGAAAGCCACGGGGCTGCAGGGACACAGCACCAGAGTGGGAGTGCACTTTAATGCACTTGTTTCTGGTTTAGGGCCATATGAAACTGGAAGTTCATGTATTTTATAGACCTGAAAGCAAGCTGCAATCAGAAGTTTTGAGGAAGATGCAGTGTCTGGCCCCTGTGTGTCTGCAAGCAAATCATCATTAGCTCAATGGCTGCTCATCTACAGGCAAAAATGAGATGGTAGCAAAGTCTATTTTGAGCAGACACCAGAGGGTTTCTTGTAACATCATTTCCAAGCTCTCTGGCCAGCAGTGAAGGTGCAAAAGCACACGGTTGGCTCTAAAGAGACGCCGTGGAGGCCTCAGAGTGACTTGCAGTCATTAGGCACCAATTTCACTGCCTCAGAGGAGCGAGAATGGCTCTGCCTTGTGCAGCTGATTTGAGTAAGCTCCCATTTCCAGGGCTGGAGGTTCTGGCAGCGTTTCAGTCTCCCGATGGATTTGCTTATTTTTTAACGTGAACCATCTGGTTGGTTAGGATAATATCTTTGCATGCAAGGAATACTTTGGTGGTAAGAATTCAGTTTTGAGTGGCCCAAAGGTATTTCCTCCAGAAGGCAGATTTTTCCTCAGCTGGGAGTCCGTCACAGGGCTCCATCGGGATTTCTCGGACCAGCGGTAAAAGTCCAGGTTGAAAAAATTTTGCTTTTCAAAATGAGCTCCATCTGCAGTTTTTACATGACCCTGACCAGGGAAGCTGTTTTTCCTCTCAAAAAAAAAAAAAAAAAAAAAAAAGGGCATGTAGGCAAACAGTCATTTTAGTCTCCATCTCAGAGAATTTCTGGTGGGAATAGGATGTCCAGCGTGGCATTCGAGTGCAGCCGAAGGGAAAAGGAATGAGAGTTCAGAGAGATTTGCACCCTGTCACGGAGCTCTGAACTGTGCCTTTGCAGTTTTTGAAACACAAGGTCATGGGCATCTGCGTTGATTTAGTTTAACATAATCCAGGAGTTTTTAATCGCATTTCAGGCTATTAAATGAGCGAGAAGAGAATCACTGGAATTTAGCTTCATAACTCCCCTGTAAACAAAGTTTTTAACCTCATATCAAGATAAAAATAAATTTAAAGTAGCTGATTATACCTCCAGCAGAAGATTTTCCATCAGAATCTGATCATCCCCCTCCCCACATATTAAAACCAGATTTTTGCGCTGTTTTTCCCCATTTGCAAACAAAGCTTGCAAGGTTTTCTTCAGAATTAGTTTTTTTTTTAACTTTTGACTCAAGCTCTGCCCATCCCCACCAGAATAACCTGCCTGATTCTGGTTAGGAAACAGAAAAGATTATTTTTGGAAAGAAAAAGAAGGGAAGAAGGGAGAGGAAAAAAAAATAACAAAAATTTGCCGGGCAAAAGTAAGATTTGTGTGCGTGTTGGTTCCAAGATTCTTGGTGTAAAATCCACCTTGGATCAGTCTATACTGACTGATTCCTGCTTGCAATACCCTCCGAGTGCAGTAATCTCCTGGTGATTTCTTGCCTGGCTTTATTCAAGCACATCACTGTAATTGTGGGGATGTGCACTGATACGGGAAGACTTCATTCAGCTGGAAACATCTTGCTGATTGAAAGTAAATCACCTCAGGTAAAACAGAAACAGTATGGGATTTATTTTCTCGGGTAGGCAACTGGAATCCTCTGTGTATGTCTTTCCCGGTGATGCAGACGGTTTGAAGCCACACAGAGTTCCCTGAATTCCACAGGAAATACTTCAGAGGCACCGGCTGAAGGTTTTGGAGTGGTGACAAAGGGCAGGAGATGAGGCAGGGCCGTGGCAGTCGGGGCAGGAGGACCCGCACGTGAAGCTGGGCAAGGGATGGGATGGAGCGTTGGGAGCAAGAGGGGGGACAGGGGTGTCCACAGGCTCCACTGCTGAGCCATCTGCTCCACTGCTGAGCGTGCCATCTCCCTCCCTGGCACAGGGAAGACAAGTTTAGTGAGAATAAATATCTTCAGAGCAGCCGTGTTGAAAGCACTCCTCAGCACATCCCTACCGGCGCCATCCCAGAAACACAAACACTGCTGCCTGAGAGCTCTTGGAGGGCAGGTGAGACACCAGGAGAAGAGAAAAAAATGTAAACATGGTCTTCATCTCTAAATATAGAGGGGGAAAAGAGGAGTAGGAGTTATAGACCAGTCAGCTTCTAGAAGCTTTCAAGAGAACTGAACTATCAGTCAAATAATTTGCGAGCACCTTGGAGGTAAAAAGGGAGATGAGTGACATCCAGCATGGATTGTACAAAAATGAGGCACGTTAAACTAACCTCATTTGATTTCTCAGCAGAAGCAGGAGCGGAATAGTTGGTCCCATATTGAGATTTTGGGAAGGTTTTGGCATGTTCCCACTGGATTTTTATAAAGCGACCTGGAAAAATAGTCCAGATAAAACTCCTTCAGGTCTTACACAGCACTGGATGAGTAGCACAACCCATTCCCAAAGAATACAGTTATCAGTGGCTCGTGGTCGAAGCTGAGGACTCTGTCACCCAGGGCTCACTGGGCTCGCTTTCCTTCAAATTTTCGTCAATGAAAAATTGATGAAAATACATGATTACCCCTGGCAGTGATGAGGAGCTGGGAGAGGTGCTTCAGCACATCAGAGGATAAGCTTTCCACGCCTTTGCCTTTTCCCTGTTTTTTAGGGCCAGGCTGAAGGCAGGTAAGTGCTCTGCTGAACGACAGCCAAAGCAAGCTGCTACGCAGAATGCACCCCCTGTTTCCAAGTATTTCACTTATTTTGTAATTAAGCAATAATCACCGAGGCACTGGGTACTTCTTCAGGATTAATGACTTGCTGGGGATGGCAGAAGATCTGATGTGCAGTGGAACCATTTCCCCAGCAAATACCTGTGTGTTACTGCCATTCTGACCCGAGTACAACAACAGACCGTGGCAACACGTGGGGTTTGTTGTTAGCAGCTGAGGGATGGGGAGCAGGCACTAATGGGTACCTTAGGCAATCAGGTGGCTTCAGTTGTCTCTCGCCGTCCCATTCAGAGCACAGTGTTTCATTAGTCACTTGGTGAATGAAATGGCTTTTTAATTGCTCAGAATCACTTTTTTAAATTACAGCATTCTCTCCCCCCTCCACAGCCCCCGGGGATCCTCTTAAATCCCTTTTCTTCCTTTGCCCTGGAGAGAATCAGTTCTAGTGTGGCAAAGAGGGACCTGCCTGCAGCAGTTTTGTTTGTAGTTGAGACCCAGAGAAAGGTACAAGCCATTTAGAAAACAGAGGATTCACATTTTTGCTGCTGAAAACACTGTGTTCCCATAATTTGCAGGTTGCTTAAGGAGTAGCCCACCCTGCCTAAACCTTTAAAGACTTGACAGTCCTGACACCCTGCTCCCTTCTGTTGGTTCCCACAGCTGTGCATTTGTGGTGGTCACAGCTCACTGCAGCACCCAAACCCCGCTGCTCCTCGTGTCCTGTGGCACAGGAGCTGCTCCAGCCCTGTCCCACGGCAATGAACCTCCCAGGAGTGGTGCTGGAGCTTTACATGCCCTCTAGGCAGTAAAACACTACAGCAGGCAAGAAGGAAGGTGTATCCCAAACGGGTGAATGGCAGCAGGAACATTTCCAAAGGACTGTGGGAAAAGCACCAAGGCTTTTTGGAGAAACATTTGCAGAAAGCATATAGGACAATAAACCAGTTCATGGTGTCCTGGCAGGCTTTGGAGCAGGAGTCAGTGGGGATTTGCTCTCTCAGATATCAGGTACTGTGCTAACTGCATGATTGATTAATCTGTGGGTGCTTCCTACAGCAAAGCTTCAACAGTGGCATCCACAGGGCTGCTTCCAGTGGCTGTGCTGCATTCCCGGAGAGATTTCACACAGGAACAACTGGGGGGGTTTTACTCCACTCTCTTTCTGCCCCCTTTAAAAGTAACCCTTGCATGCGTGTGCTTTGCAGGGTGTTGCCCAGCTGCAGAATGTTCTCTGAGGGAGCCCAGAGCCACTCTCCATCCTTAGTCCTGCCCCTTCAGCACAGGGAGCTCTGTTACCCCACTGGGAGCTGACTGGCTTGGGGTACTGGGAAGTGAAAATGTCAGGCACAGGGCCAGAGAGGGTTTAAACTGCAAGGAAGACCAAAGCTCACCTCCTTCCCCGTGCAGATGTTCAGCCCTCTTTCTGCCTTCTCAATTCCCGAGCTGATTTCTGTCAGTGAAAGGCAGAAACAAAGCCAGCCCGAGGTGTGGGCTCACTTCCATCTCCTCCAGCAGCTGACCCAAACAAATTTCAGCGGCATCCTCTTGAGCCTGCACTGCCCCTCGTGCCTGATCTCACCCCTCTTTTTCCCCCCTCATATATTTCCCTCTCGTAGTTGCCCAAAAACCAGCATTTAGTCTCGCTCGCCCAAAACCCAGCCCTGAGCCAAGCAAGCAGAAAGAATGAACTCTTCCTGGTGATGCTTTTGCTAACAGCCTGCCTGCCTGCCTGCCTCCCCTGGGGCCCCTGCTCTGCTGAGCCTCTCCCTGCCCTGCTCCTGGCTGGGAGGAACTGGTGCTGCACAGGCTCTCTGGAACTCAAACAGGATTGATGCAGATCCTTGTGCCTTGTGCCAACCATAACTCTTCAGGTTTGACTGCAACTTTTGGCAAAGAACACGTTGCCCAGAAGTTCAGCAGCTTGTCTGAGTGCCAGTAAATGATCCCTGAGATCCAGTGTGGACACACAGCTCTGCTGCCCCCACTCCTCCCCTGTTACTGTCCCAAACCTCGGCACAAGCACTGGACTCAGGCAGAATAAAAGCTACAGGGTGCAAGGTCTGCACTGCCCATAACTCCATTTAAATCCAAACTAGCTTTTGAGAAATTTGATTTAGTCAGTCAGAAAGGTTTTCATCCACCCCTGTTCATCTCAGCCTGGGTGGGGTGAACCAGCAGCCCCCTGTGCTATTTCCAGCACACCAGCACCATTCCCCCTCCCCGGAGGGCACCCCCACAGGGGGCTCTGCCCTGGCTGTCTGAGGCTGTCTTTGCTTGAAGTTGTATTTTGGGGGGCTCAGGGGGTGTTGGGCAGCTGTTCCCAGGAGCTGAGGAGCGTTCAGTGCTGAGCGAGCAAAGGTTGTGGTGGGGACAGCAGAGTCAGTCGCTTTTTGTGTCACAAAACCTTTCAGAGAGTTTGCCATCAGGGGAAGGAGATCTCTTGTCTTGGTCAGCATGTTCCTACCAGCCTTGTTTTTGGTGTAGTCATCTGTTAGTGGCACAGGGCTGGCATGCAGCCCTGTTCTCCAGCCCAGCACTGTATCCACTGCAGGCTCATGGTGATCCCCACTACTGCTCCCTCTCCCCTGGGAGGTGCCAGCGCTGGTTGGGACCTTCAGTTTTGTGTATCTGGTTCAGAAAAAAAGGCATCAAAAGTCCTGTTACTGCCAGGGTGCTGGGTCTCCTCAGGGACCAGATCTGTTACTGAGAGACTCCCTGTTGTCCGGTGACATCTGAGGATGAGCAAACAAGGATTTCATTTCAGCTAAGCAGATCATCCTCTCTTCTGACATTTAAGACAGGATCATAACTTATGTCTTCACTGGGAAGAATCATTGTCAAACACGATTAGCTCTGCAAATCCTGGCTGTTTTCTAGACACATCCAGGTTTAGTTCTGGAGTTACTTAGAGATGAACAAATTACAGGGGTCAGTCCTCTGCTCTGAGCAAGGGGCTGCAAGAACTCCCTCCACCCAGCAGTTCAATGGAGACCAAGGCACAGAGCATCCAGTGTGCAGGGCTGGTAGGACTGGGGGTCCCGTTCCAGTCTTGGTTCAGGAAGGGATAACATAACACACCTCGAGGCAACAGAAATCCCAGCACCGTTTCTGAAGGGGAAGGAAGGGGGGGAAAGCAGGTGGGGAGGGTTGCAGACACTTTAAATGCTGCATAACTAAGTCCCTTCCCCTCTCCATGCCCGTCTCCATGCAAACCTGGGGGATTGTGGCTCTACTTCCTCTCGTAAGGCTCCTGTTAAAAGAACTAGACAAGAAATAGGGGTTTCTATCGTTTGTTTCAGTGGCTGAGATCTGATCTGATGGTCATTGCAAGCACTGAACGTGTTTCCACGGACCTTGACTGGGGAGGTAATGTAGGACCTGGAGGCCTCCCCGCTGTGAGCAGTGAGCTTGTGAACACGAGGGGCTCCGGGTTCCAGGCTCCAGCATTTACAGAAAACCTCTTGGAGAGAGAGCAAAAGGGATGCTAATTCCAGCTCTGGGCTCAGACACTCCTGGTGAACAACCAGAAAGGTTTAAAAAGAAATGCTGACTAAATTAAGCAAATCAAGCCAGCAGATGTGCTCTTCAGAAGAGCACAGCTGTCTTTTTAAATGTCTCCCTCACCGAAATTACATTCTCAAGGGTTTTTTTATCCTTTGCATTTTCTTCAGGATCATCCATGAGGATGGCTTCTCTGGAGAGGACGTGAAGCAGTACAAGCCAGTGGTCTACAGCAACACTATCCAGTCCCTGGCAGCCATTGTCCGTGCCATGGACACCTTGGGCATCGAGTACGGTGACAAGGAACGACGGGTGAGTGACACCACTGCTGGGGGACAGCCTGGACAGAGGTACCCAGGGCTGGGGAAACAGTGAGAACGTGTCCTGGCGTGTCCTGGACACTCAGGCTGCACCCAGAGATGGGCTGGGCAGAGGGCTTGCTGCTGCTCCAGGCCCTTCCTCCAGCCTGCTCTTGTAGGAAAGCTTTTAGGATGGACTTGGCTGGGGCTTGAGTGGCTTTTACTCCCACGTCCCCCAGTTTGAGCGTACCCAAACGGCAACTGCCCCTGAAAACAAGGGGATGTTTCACTTCAGTGAGGTTGGTGTGGACAGGCTCTTAGGCAGCAGCATTGGCATGTGTCTTATCAGAACAGCTCTGTGATGCCCAGCAGCCTCTCGTGCCACACACCTAGGCCAGCCTGTCCTTTTACAGTTGCTGCTCTGTGGTGACTTTCACCAGCTCTCTATTTTTAAACAGTGGCTCCTCTGTGAGGTGCCCCTGCCAGCCTCTGCCTCGACTTTTTGCATTTTTGGCTCAGACCAAGCCCACACAGAGAAACCCGGGGCCCTAGAGAGAAGTCAAGACCTCCCCTTGTGCTTGCTGCCATCCCAGAGAAAGCAAAACTACCCGGTTTCACTGGAGATAAAATAATTTCGTATTTAAGACCTGGTAAAAGCAAAGTCCTATATGCCACTGAGTTTGTCATGACTATTTTTAGGTGGCTCTCAAGTGACAGATGTATGACATACCCCCAGCTCCTTATCTGAGGGTTGATAATAAAAGCATTCCCTAGCAGGGATGCCAGGATCCTGCTGCGGTGTCACTGTGGGAAGAGGTGCCTTATTTCTCCCAGTCGTATTTTGATTTCTTTGCATCTGGGGATTTTTTTCTGAATCCTGGAGACATTTCCATCCCCAAGGTGGGGACGATACCGTAATGGAGTTGCTGTGAGCCTGCCGAGGACTAATGCTGATGGCTTTCGGACCGAACGCATTAATCTGTTGATTACTCGGTGACTCAGCTCTCAGCAAGGCAACCTATCTCGTCTCAGCTAAAAACCTATGCCCAGGAAAACAGAAACAAATCACTCTCCACGTCTGGGAAACAGTCTGTGGCAGACAGCTTTAAAATATAAAATTCCTTCTTTTTTTTTTTTTTAAACGCCCGAAGTCCTAATTGGAGGAGGGAAAGCTCGTCACTGCTTTAGTGCCAGGCCTGGCACATCACGGGGTGTGGAAGGGGGAGAGCTGCTATCAGGGCTGCCAGGAAGGAGAGGTGGAGCGCTGGCCTGCACAAAATGTCGTGTTGGTTCGTGTTCCCGTGGCAGAGACGCCAAACGTTGCTGGGGTCGTGTGATAGCTCGGGCTGGAGAGGAGCTCAGGAGGTGTCCAGCCCAGCTCACCTGCTCACACGGGGTTAGCTCTGGGGTCAAACCAGGTTGCTCAGGGCTCTACCCAGCTGGGTGTGAAATCCTTCGAGGATGGAGACTTGCAGAGTAAAAGCAGGTTCGATGAAGTTCTCCCCAGCCCGGTTTCCCCTCAGGTGTGCAGTCCTGGAGGAGTCACTCCTGTCCTGCCCTGGTGTCCTGCTGCATCAGACAAGCCTGCCACAAACCACTCTGAACAAACCACTGGCTGCAGGGGCTGATCCAGAGCATCTGCTCTCTTCGTGGATGGCAGAAATATTTCTCCATCCAGCAGCAGACAAAGGGGAAGGAAACTGAGCCTCTCAGGCCGTGATCTTCCACTTGCTCCTTTCTCTTAGGCAACCTCCCCAGAAAAGTTGCTGGTATTAGCATGAAATAGTATTTATTTTAATCTTGCAAAGAAGCACATGGCTTCTGCTCCCCCACTTTTGTTATTAATGCACAGCTGCTGTAAAGAGAGGCCATTAAACAGGCGATTTGTTGAGCATTATGCTACGTGGTTCATCCCTTTTCAAGCAAAGCTTTTCTATTTTCGAAGTCATTCCTCAGCCAAGGGTTTCCAGTGCAAATCTTTTAGTGGGGGATTTTCCCCTACTCATCACTTAAGCCCCCAGGAGAAGGGAGCTCAGGAGGGGGAGCCAGGGCCATGGCCCAAGCCTGATTCAGCAACCAGAAAAGGAGGGGTCAAGCCCAGGACAGGTTTTCCCCAGGGACCACTTGGCTATTGCCACTTCCCCTGTCTCACTTCCTGGGAGACACATCTGCCCCTCTGTCCCTTCCAAATGGCATCCTGACCATGCTTGGAGTGAAAAAAAAAAAACCTTGCCTGGTTAATAGATGTGAATGAGATTATTTGTGCTGTTCTTATTGAGGGAAAAGAACCAAATCTCCTCTCTCTCTCTGTTCTCATTTTTCTCCTGCCCATAATTGTACCTCCAGTATTTAGTCTGATAGCAGTGAAAGACTGGGGGAAGAGCCCAGACTAAACCCCACAGCTCTTGGCAGTCCAAGGGAGATCGATGTAGGAAATGGGAGCTAAAAAGACAAAATAAATCACAAAAAGCAGAAGCTCCAGGTCTCACTGACCCTCTCTGCTGATCAGGGTCTGTCCCCATCTTAAGAACAAACCAGCCTGCGTGTAGGATTTCGTTTTTACACCCAGGGCAGCGGGTTTTCCTGCAGCTGTGCCTGGCTCAGGGAGGGTCATGGCCTGCGGGCAGCACCCAGGTCCCTGCCCGGTGCCCTTCAGCACAGGGAGGCAGGAGCACATCCTGCCAGCTCGGGGCACGTGGTCACTGCACACAGCATGGAAGGGCAGTGGGAGACTCCAGAAAAGCTGTGCAAGGCAGAGTCACAAGTCCTTTATGTGTTGCATGCAAGAGGGTGGGTGAGAAAGGAGCAGTGGGTGAGGAGACAGCCAGGGCTGCTCCTCATCTGCAGGACCACCACTGCCCTGGGCCACCACTGCCCTGGGCCACCACTGCCCTGGGTCACCACTGCCCTGGGTCACCACTGCCCTGGGCCACCACTGCCCTGGGTCTGCAGCCCCCTGAGCCAAGGGCTTGCACACAGCAAGAGGGGCACAGGCTTAGCCTTGCCTGCCTACTCAGGACCCTCCAGCTGGTCTGTAGGGCACTGCTCAGTCCTTTCCTTCATAATCAGATTACAGGCAGGAAAGAGTCAGGCTGTAACATGTAGCCTCTGGATTAAACGGTCCTCTAAAGTGCAAATGTATTAATAAAACAAGCTCCTCACTGATTCCCTTTCAGTCTACCCAGGCAGAGCAAATGGGAGGGAAATGGAGGTTTGAAGCCAGGATCTAGAAGTCAGTCCAAATGTTTGGAAGCAGGAAGGGCAGGGGAGGGATGGATTCTCCTATCTCTGTTTGAAGAGCTGTTTCCAAAGTCTGGCTTCAGAAATCCCAACCAAAAGAAGCATAAATTCTCTTCCTGGGTGGGTCAGTGCTGACCCCAGAAGCTGCTTGGAAAAGCAGCCCATGCAGTCCCACCTGGGTGAAATGCCAGAGCCTGCAGCCAGGCTGGGTGTCTGCAGGTTGGAGGGGTTGGTCGCTGGCTGCAATGAGCCTGCCCAGGCAGACACCCTGCCCCGTGCAGGGTGGGGTGAAAACAGCTGAGGAGCATGCTCTTGTGTTCATAAACCAGACAGAAATAGGCTGAAATGTTTCAGAAGTTACTCAGCAGAGAATCCAGGTATCAGTTGGGTGGCTCAGATCCAAGTGTCTGAGGTGGCAGGTCACAGGTCCAGCGCTCGGGGGCAGGCAGTGACCTTCACATTGAAATTTTTTCCCAGTGTGAGTCTGGACATGTCCCTGCTTCAGCTCTGAAAGGGAAAACTAAAATGCTGCTAAAGTGTTAAAATATTTTGATAGGGATTTTTTTTTTCCTTTCGGACTCTGTAGCAAAATGTGTCTGTGGTGACCTTCTGCTGTGTGCAGTGTGTGACTCCTGAACTGTGAGCCAGGCAAAGACATGCTGGGGCATTCTAAAACACTGTCTAGCAGCATGTAAAAAATGTCTGTAGTGTGACTGAACAGCCCACCCGAGGTGGCTGGCAGAGAGGGCCACCTCAGATTGCTTCTGAACACTGTGGTGTGTGCAGAAACCCGCTGCCTGCAGCCCCAGCCCCTCTGCTCCTGCTGAAAGGGGGTTTTAGGAGCAGCCCTCTTCCTCTTGCTCCTGCTTGGCAGTGGCAGGAGTGGGGTTGCAGCCCCTGTCACCTGCTGCCTCCCAGGTGCTGGAGGGGAGCAGTGTGGGGAGGATCTCTCTTTTGCAAGACCTGCTCCTGTGGAACTGGATTTTTGTACTTGTCAGCTCAAGACATTTGTGGATGTTACTTCAGGCAGGTATCTGTTTCGAGCAGCTGGCTCCTGCTGCATGTCCCTAACCCAGGCTCTCTCAGAAATGCAAAGAGGCTGCTAATAACTTTGGGGAGGGCAGGTGAGGTTAAGGAGGCACTGCCGTGCTGGTGGAAGGCTCTGTTATGTGGCTGGGTGATCTGGGGGATGGACATAGTACTCCTGGGTGAGGATGCAGCCAGCCCGTGCTGATCTGCTGGAGTGAGCAAAGGGAACGGCACCATGGGGAGGCACAGCTTAGGGCTGCTTTGTAGGAGAGCAGGATCGAGGGGGAGAAAAGGGAAAGTGGAATAAGACACCCCATTTTTGCCTGGTGTCAGCATTTGTTGGGATGTCCAGCTGCAGCTGAAGTTATATAATCATTCCTACTCTGCTGGGTCTGCTGGTCTCAGGCCCGTTACAAATATCCAAGTGACAGTCCAGGACAAATATTTCAGCCTGCCCTTCCTGAAGGTCTGTCACTCTTTTCTATTGAGGCTGAAGTCATCTTTCTCATACACCTCCAATCTTGGTCCCTCCACGAGCTGCATTTCAGTTGGCACCATTCGTGTTTCTGAGCAGTGGGGACAAATTAACGGCTGGGCATTTCTTGAGAAGTGGGAAACATGAGAGGAAAGCACTTGTTATTGTCTCAGCCTGCCTTGTTGCCAAGGAGATGGTTGGCTCATTCAAGAAACGCTTGTGATTGCTGGCCAAGATGGCCAATGGATTGGGAATCTTTGTTGCAAAATGAGGGTGTGGGAGAAAGAGGGAGACAGCAAAGGACAAGGGAAACCCCAGAGTAAGCTCTGCCTGCACATGACCCACGTGCCCTGCAGCAACGCTTCTGGAGTCTCTCTAACCAAAAGCTGCACCTTCCACATCCCAGTAATGTATTTTCCTCCTTTGGAAACGTCTTGAGCCTCTGAAAACACAAAATCTTTCTCTAATAAATGATCACAGTAAAGTACCAGCAGAGCCCAAAGCCAGTTTATGGTAACCCTTTGTGCCAGCTGAACCAGCCTGGAATGGTCTCCTTCCATGCCTTTGCTCTGCCTCCTGGGGAGAGTCAAACCCTGTCATCACCAGGACAGATCCCAGCCAAGTCAGCTGAGATCATGGCTGGACTCAGCAGCCCTGGCTTTGCTGCAGCAGCACAGCCTGGCCCTGAGCTCCTGCAGAGCTGAAGGTGGGATCCAATCAGTAACATACAGTGATCTTCATACAGCAGCAAAGATCCCCTGCATTCAGTGTCTGGCTGGCTGCAAAGATAGCCATCAGAAGGGAGAGGAGAGCAGCTGGGGACGTGGCTGTAAACACATCGGGGCTTGCTCTTGCAGACAGAGTTTGGCCTAGGAGAGCCATCCAGTTAAATAAGCAGGTTGGAGGGCTGGGGGCTGCCAAGTCTTCATGAAAGAGTTCTGCTTAGGCTATTCAGGTTGGAAAACCTGGGTAATTCCAATAGAAAACTGGCAATTCATTTAGGGCTAAAATGAGATGTCGACTCCGGCACTGCCCGGATCACAGCTATTTACGGGGCTGCATTAGTGGTGAGGAGCAGCAGTCAGAACCCCAGGCTCCTGCAGATGTGTGACAGTGCTGGTGAGCAGGGACACTTCGGGAGGGAGATGGGATCAGCTCCTAGGAAAAGGGGAGAGATGAGGACTCGAACAGAAATAGCCCAGAAAATGTAAGAGTAGCAGAAAGCTGTGGGCTCGAGGCAGGCGACTGAACTGCACGGGCAGCGCTGCACCCAGAGGCAGGAGCAGCAACCTTTCTATCAGCAGAAGACTGTCAGTCACTCACAAGAGTTTCTAAAAACCCGAACTTCCCCAGCTTTGGTTAAAGATTCCTGAAGAATGAAAAGAGGCCTCCTGAAGTGGAGCCAAAGGGAGGCAGGGAGGGTGGGCGGCAGCGGCGTAGCGCGTTGGAACGCGTGTCGTGTGGAAGGTGCCACCCTGCCGAGCTTGGGCGTGCCAGCACGATGTTTTTCACACTGGTCCTGTTTCAGGATGGTACCCGTGGTGTTGGCACAGCAGTGCTTTAACCCTCACTCGAAGGAAACTCTGGGGCTGCTTTTTTGGCTTCTCCCAGACACGGTGGGTTGAAGTGAATGGGCAGCAGGCAGGGGACGGGGTGGAATAGCAGTTCATCTGGTCTCTGTGCAGCCATAAATCTGTTCCTAAAAAAACATATTTCTAGAGAAAAAAGTACTGCAAAGCACTTCAGCATGATTTCTAAGTGAGCCAGATGAGAGGGAGAGATGTGGTCACACCTTAAAATGCTGCTCAGATGTGTTCCTTTGGTGAGCACTTGGCATCAGCCAGGCGCTGTAGGTTGGTGATACTTGCTCTCTGTGCCATCTTCCCAGTTCTGAGATGAGCTTTATAGCTAAACATCCTACAAAAGCACTGACCAGAACAGATGCCATCAATTAAAACTAGCCTTTTAATTTTCTTTCGAGGAAAACCAGAAGAGATAAAGAGATGTCTGAGGGGATCGTTGATAAGAGAGAGATCCCAGTCACCTCACTCCAACTTCAAGCTCCAGATTGAGTCTAATCACATCTTTCACCACCTAAAGAGGGCTTTACAGAAGATGATGCCCTGTATCTACCCAGAGAGACACAGTGAGAGGACAAGGCAGCAGTCACTGGGGCCAGGAAGGGGAATTCCAGTTGGAGATGGGCTTGGGCTCATATCATAGCACTTTTCCTCTTCTCCTCTCCATGGCACTTGAAGGTCCGCTCATCCATTTGGGAATTAGAAGAGTGGAGGGATAAGAGAGGTCTAAGGATGTTTGTATGTGGGAGAATCAGTGAAAATAGGAAATACCCCAAAGGTGATTTTTAAATTACATGTACTGGTTTCCCCTTCAGCCAGCTGCCAGGAGAATGGCTTCTCAGACGAGTCCTCCTGGTCCTGTCTGCTCCCTGGCTGGTGGAAAACACAACCTCCTTGGGTACAAATCCATCTTTGGAGATGCTGGTTTTTTCATGGTGCTTCTGCTGTCAGCTGCCATTTCAGGATCCTCAGCACCCCTAGAACTGTCCAGCACCCCTGTTCACCTTGAAAACGCACAGCCTGTGCCGAGGGAGATTGGGCTTTCCTGCTCCCTGTGTGCGAGCTCTCTCCTCACTGAGAGAGGAGTGTATTTTTCCTCCACGAGCTTTACTTGTTCCATACTGATTTTTTGGATGATGCAGGGAATATTTTTAGTTTGAAAAGAAGAAAAAAAAAACCCCACCCAGCCCTGTTCCGTGGAAGAAGGGCTGCCTGCCTTCCCCTGTGAGGTTTGTCACTCAAATGCAGCTGCAGCCAGGGTGGGGCTGTGACAGGGAATGCTCAGCACACAGGGGAGAGCGAGGCAGCCACGGGACCGTGACAGTGGCAGTGAATTATTGAGGGGTGGGCTGCTGCTTCCCATTCCCACGGGACGCCCATGGAGCGTGGCTTCCCTGGGAGCCCCTGCAAAGCCCCACAAAAGACAAGGTGTTCAAAAGGATTTGGCAGAAGAGCTCAGCCGGAGCGGAGCCCCGAGGAGGTGAAAACCTCCTTGTTGCGTGCCAAGGGGCTTCCTGGTGGATGGCACAGCCTGGCCAGGGTGGATTTGAGCCCATCCAAGGGGCTCAGCTCAGCTGCTCCCTCAGGGCAGACAGCGTGGCCTTGCCCTGGGTGACATCTGGTGTGGGTGAACAGTCAGAGACTGTTTGTCCTTCGCTGGAGCCTTTCTGTCCAGAAAGGGATTGAAGGGCCTGTGAGCCAAAACAAAAATTACATCTAGTTACTTGATGTGCTGCACAGCTGAGGCACTGAGGCTAAACGCTGGCATGGCACAGCTGCTGGGACCCTTGTAGGTGTTTCTCACCGTGGGGGTGATCAGGCACTCCCCCAAGCCCTTCCAGCAAGTCACTGCCAGGTTTGGGACCGAAGGGCAGGTTGCATCTGTCTGCAGCCTGGTGCAGGCAGGATTCTGCCTTCAGGTGTGACTGCAAGTCAGCTCTCCCAGCAGCAATTGCAGATAACTACAAACTACTCAGCACATTTCGAATACATGTCGGTTATTAAGTGGATTTATTTCCATCTCTTCTGGGAGGTGTTGGGAAGCGCTGCTGAGTCACGCCTCTTACTCACCAGGTTTAGGAATGCCATTTAAAATATTTGTTTCCTGCATGCCTTCTGTGATGTTCCCATTATTTCAGTGTCTCCAGACGTAACATGAAAACATTTGTATGGGGTATCCCTGGTCTTAAGCAGATCTCTGGGGCATAACTCACAAAAAGGCACGAAACCAGGGAGGGGACCTGTCCCTTGGCTCTGTTGTGTGATTATTCACAGACTGTAGTGAGGGGGGATGCGTCAGTCACGGCCATGGCAGCAGAATCCGTCACACACGAGACTTTATCACCTGAATACAGGTTTTGCTGAAGCTGTTAATCAGTGCTGTGTACCTTGGTAATAACTGGTTAAAGATACCTCAAGGGAACTTATTTAACAGCTGTGATTACTGCTTTGACCTCAGCCTCACCCACCGAAGGGGATGTGGGGATGCCTCAGCCAGGGCTGCAGGAGCCCAGAGATGCCATTCACCCAGGTCAGGACTGCTGTTGGGGGGGAGACTGGGCAGGAGTTTTTGGTGTTTCATTAAGAGGAAGGAGAGAATCAAGCTCGAGATTAAGGTTAGAAAGAACAAAGCCTCAAGAGCTGCCGTTAAACAGCATCACTTTGCACCGTGGCAATGTTTAGCCTTGTGGTCAAAGTCAGAGAGAGAAAACGTGGGGGGAAGAAGCGCAGGACAAGTGAATTAGCCTGTGTCTGGTTGAGGGGTTTTGGTGGCTGGTCGCTGGGGGCCCCAGGACGCCTCATCCCTCCCCAGCAGAGACCCCCATCTGCGTCACATCACCCCGGCACCGCCCCAGGCAGCACAGCACAGCCCTTCCAAGTGCCAAAACCCACTCAGGAGCCACAGAAAATCTCACCCACAGGCTCGGAACAAATTTCTTCCATTCTGCTGTGCTCTTGTTTTCCAGGGCTATAGGAGTTGCTGGTTTGCAGCATATTGTGTCTGTGTGGATGGCATGGCTGTTGCTGGATGCTTTCCCCTTGCTAAGAAATAATTCCCCTAGGTTGGCTATTTATAATTAAGTTCTCATTTTCCTATAGATTGGTTTAAGACTACATTAACTCCATTGATTGGACGGGAATTACTCTTGATTTACACCGAGATCATGGGAATGGAGAACCCAGTGACACACAGGAGCAATCCCACAGTAAATGCTCGGGTTGGCTGGATGGTTGTTATCCACCTTTCTGCATTTTAAAGCTCCCTGAGCAGATATTTGCTCCTTTATGTGAAGGGGGGTGGTAATTCAGTCTTACCTGCTGGGTACACCTTACAGATGTTCTGTTGGCCACTGGGTGATGTGTTGAATACAAGCAGTTACTCTCTAGTTATCCTGGTAGTAAAACAGGAGCAAGACTGCCCTCCAGAGAAATGGCTTCCAGTTTGGAGAGGTTTTACAAGCAGGGATGGGAGGGGAATGTATGGCACAGAGGAAAGGAGCGTCCAGTAAATGAGAGAGATGGTACAAACAGACTTACATCTCCAAAATAACTCTTTAGAGGTTTGGGAAGGAAAAAGGGTCCCATCCTGCTCCCTCCTGTTTGCCAGCAGCTGCTGTGCTCCAGAGGAAGAACCTTCCTCCCCAGCCTTCCTCAGGAAGGGCACAGCAGGACACAGCCCTGCCTTTGGATCCCAGCTCAGCCCCGCTGCCACCCGTGACAGGGGCAGAGAGGTGGAGCTGTCCGAGTCCAGGAGAGTGTTTGGCTTTTACTGACTTGTGATTTAACACTGGGAGAGCTTTCAGCGCTGGTAGATGATATTGCAGACAATGAAAGAACCTTTTTCTGAGAAGGGGATGCCAGTAGCCACCACCCAGCGAGTCTGAATTAGCCCTGGAAAGTGGTGAATTGGTGCCTTCCAAGGGAGGGTGCCATAATTATGGGGCATGTTTCTAACTGGGGGTATTTGTGCTGTCCTTCTTTGAGTCAATTTTAACCAGGCTTCTGGCTCAGTGCAGCTGCCCCCAATGCACATGGCAGGCTCCCCCCACCGAGGTGCACCCCCCTTTTGCTGGTGAGCTCGGTTCTGCACCCCTTCCCTGCTCTGACACACGTGCCTTCCCACCCCAACTTCCACACTGATGAGCTCCTGCATCAGGGAATGGCATGAGGTTGAACCTGCTGCCTGCAGCTGGGGGGTGCCTGCTGCTGCTGCTGCTGCTGCAGCCTCTTTGATTTGCTCCAGAGGCAAAAGAGGCTGGAAAGGCCAAATTCAGCACGGCAGTGGATCGTGAGCCAAGCTCAGGCACGTCTTGTGACCAGTGAGTAGGCAAAAATCCCTGTTTCCTCAGCCCTCTCTCCAAGAACAAAACCTCAGGAAGGCTGCAGGACGATTCGTGGCAGCAAGCTGGGCTCTGCAGGGCTGAGCTTTTGGCTCAGATCACCTTTATGTCACTGGGGACTAAGTGAGGAGCGTTTTCTATTTCTTGCTGGTGATCCAAGCAAAAAAATTTGCACACACTAAACAATGTTGAAGCCCTGCCCCAGGAAGAGGGAGCCTATCCCCCAGCATGAGGACTCAGTAACTTCAGCTTCAAGGCTCCCAGGCCATGAGGTTTCAGAAACCAAGAGGCACCAGACCCAAACCACAGCTCTGCTTATTTCAGTCGTGGGTTGCACACACAGAGATATTTTCCACACTGAATCAGCTTCAAAGCCATCTCTTAGGGTGACCCTGCCCTTTTCTGGCTCCCCTCTTCCCGTTCCTGAAGGAATGTAGGGTGCAGAGCCTGGCCCTGCTGGGGCAGTGTGTGGGCTCCGTGCCCCCAGCAGCCTTTGACCAGGAGCCAGCCTTGCCCACCACCTCTCAGACCATCAGAACGCATGATCAGCTGATACATTGGTTTGTAAAACGGAGAAAGATGATGAGGAGAGAGCTGCTAAGAGTAATTCCCACAGGCAGCAAGCTCTGAGCTACCTTTTCAGCACTAATCATCTGTCCCCTAAACTCCTGGGCAGGCCAGACCCCAGCTGTGGGGTCACACTGCCTGGCAGCACGCATTTTCAGCTCCACATCTCCAGGCCAATCCAAGAGCACAAAGGACAGGGAAAGGGAACCAGCTATTGCACCGTGTCCCTTCCTCCTTTGCCATCAACTTTGCAAAGAAAGAGTGGGCAGCAAAGAAACAGTGAAGGCTGAAGGGGAGGGGAGGCCTATCAATCTGCACTATCATTATCTGACTTGCCTTGAAATCCTTCAGGAGATCACCAGGAATTAGTTCCAGTGCTAGATTAGAGAGTCTTCAGTGACCCTTTAGGAAGAGAACTGACCTCAGGAGCCAAGTCCCTCACAAAGCACCGGCTTTCTGTGAGCCAAATTCCAGATGTAAACAGATGTTCTCCCCAGCAGCCCTTACAAACCCCATTATACGCATCAGGCAGCACCAGCACACCGTGCAGTTATAAGCCCTTTTCCCTAAGAAGCTGGAGGGTATTGCCTGGGATCAGGAAGAATTAGTCCAGCTAGTTCCTCGAGCCAGAAAAATCAGATTTTCCTTCATACTGATTATGCAGCTCCTGGTTCAGAGCAGGAGTTATGATCAGTTTGCTACACTCGACACTGCAAAGGGGGTTTAATGGTGCCAGGACAGTTTCCAGTGAACCATTTGGCCTTAATGCCACCCACCAGCACTGAACTGGGTCCTTCTCTTGGCTGTTGTAACAAAGGGGTGATCATCCCTGGGTGATCCCCCCCAGAGTGGGGTCTGCCCAGGTGGACAGAGGCGATGCTGACTCCACTCTGCTTCTTCCTGGCTGAACCAGACAGCTCCTCTGCCTCGGGGCAGGAGCTGGGGGAGTGTTGGTGCTCAGGTACCCTCTGCAGATGGCAGCCTGAGCGTGGGCACAGCACGGGGAGACAGGGACGGAATTTCTGTTTCACTTGCCCTGGAAGGGGAGGCTGCTCAGGAAAAGTGCCCTCTCTGCCTGTGGGGAAGGTGGGAGCTCTGAGAGATGCAGTTCTTCCAAAGCACAGAGACCCAGCTGTTGGGGGTTACCACAGTGCTGGGCTGGAACCAGAGATCACAGCGCTGTGTGAAACAATCAGCTGGACCCCCAGCACCTCGGGGCACACACACACACAGTTACAGCTGTAAATCCAGGGCGTCTGAGGCAGTGCCTGGCACCTAAATCTGGGTGGGCATATACTGGGAGCGGTCAGAAATAAAGGGCTTGATGTGTGGAAGGAAAGGAGACCCCGAGTCACGTGCAGGACCACCGGCAAAGATTCTTAGATGGTTGTTTCCAGCTCTTAGAGGAAAGAAAGGGGCAGTAGGTTCTGGTTGAATGCTAAATGGAATAGCAGGTAGTGGAGTGATAAACGTAGCACCTCTGTAACTGCAAAAGGTTGTTCTAAAGGTCAGAGCTGCATGTACTCTCCCAGGTCTGTGAATAGCTGTTCCTTTCATCCACAAGTTGAGCTTTCAGCTGGGACAGGCTGGAATAAACAGGGCTGAAGCTGTCCCGTCCATTATCGCTGGGAATGGCTCGGCTCCAGGAGCAGGCTCTGCCTCTGCAGATCCGACACACAGCGTGGCAGAGAGCGATCCAAGAGGGCAGATGGCTCACGTGGACCACCCTCACCACCAGGCCTTCGTCCCTGGCCTTCAGAATGCCACAGTGCCCCTCTGCGGAGGGACAGCGGGGCCGTGGTGCTCCTGCCAGCACAGGGGCACAGACCTGCTGGGCATCACCCCTGGCAGAGAGGCCAGAGGAGCCTTTCCTGCTGCATGCACTGCCCAAGGCTGTTTAACTGCAGTCAGGCTTCCTTTTCCACCCCCCTGAGGTGGATGTCAGGAGAGAAGCTCTGGCAGCCCTGCCTGTGTGTTTTCTCTCTCTCTCACAGCAAGTCAAAACAAATGGACAGATGAGCCTGGGGGTAACACAACCCTGCTCTTCCCATGCTCTTATGGATGTCCTGCTGCTGTGGTGTCAGTGAGGCACTTTAATTGGCAGCTAAGAAACAAAACTAAACCCAGGTCAGTTATGAACAGAGCATCAGGCCCAGGAACCCTCTGCACCAACAACCCTCCATATCTGCCGGGCTGATAGAGGTGCAGTAGGTTGGGAGATGATTCCTCAGTGAAAGCAGTTCATCTTCAACCAAAAACCTTAAAAAATGTTTTCAATGACCCCTTAGTCTCTACCCAGAAGAAAATATAAGCTGAAAGACTTAATATGGTCTTGTGGAACTAGAGAAACTAATCTTTGCTATCCTGGGAATCAGCTGTCCAGGGCTTGAGCCAGGAAGACCATAAATTGCTCTGGTTTCTGGTGAAAGAGCTCATCCTATAATACTCTTTGGCATCACAGGTTTCAAGAAGCAACTTTTTGTGAGGCTATCCTGCTGTCCTATTTATAACCAGCTTACATATAATAAAAAGTGCATCATTCACAGCGCTTTCTAATTAGATGTTGTAACTACAATCCTATTTCACGCCACTCTAATTTGCTCCATCACAGTATTTTAGAGTTTTGTATCAACTATATCATGCAGGGCAGACTCTTCAAGGGTTTGAAGCCAGCAATTACTTGCCACTCTGATTTGTACATAAAGCTGATGTGAGTTCACATGGCAACATCCCATCACGATGTCTGAAAAAGCAGGATTGAAAGGCGCTGTTGAAGCTCTGTCCAAAGTCAGGAGTCACTGGGTGCAAAGCATGGCAACTCAGAGCAAGCTTGCCAGGCTAGAGGATATTTTGCAATCCCAGTCCCTTCTGACCTTTCTGAAAGGCCTGAATTTTGAAGAGTCCATATTTGGTAGATCTCCAGAGCAATCTACATCTAAGTTTGTGGCTGACATTCAGATCTCTAAAAATGGAAATGGGCCTTTGTCACTTGAGCTTGGAGATCATTCATTGTAGAGGGAAAGGTCTTGGGAGGAACTGGACTGATGTAGTTAAGCAAACATGACAGGATTAGCACAGGGCAGGATTAGACATTCCCCATTAACACACTGGCATGTGCAAGAGCAGAAGGGGTGTGGGCTGATTCTCCATCTTATTGTGACTGTGTGTGTACAGCTGCTCACCTTGTCTGTGCAGATCAGATAACCACTTTGGCTCATTAGGAAACTCCTTGGTAGTTGTGAACACCAAAGATTTGTTAAAGGCAGTGGCAAAATTAGCCACTGTTTTTCCATGCATGTTTTGACCTTGGTTTTGCTCTGTTCAAGTGTTTATTTAAAAAAAAAACAAAACCAAAAAAAATACCCAAAAAAAACCCCACCACATTTTTCTGTTATTCACTGATTGAAAAAACATGGTAAGACTGTAGAGTCCCTGTGATATTTTCAGGAGCTGTTCTCAGCTATCTGTTCAGCTTCAGAGTTCCAGCTTGGGAAAAACAACCATTTCTAAAAGTGCTCTACACCTGCCTTTGCCTCCACCTCTCTCTTTAAGGCCACAGCCTCTGAGACCCTGCAGATGTGTGTTAGCACAGCAGAACTGGTCCTGCCAGGCTTCCACGTTCAAGAGAGCAGCAGCTCTGGGTGAGGGCCTCTCTAAGCTGAACTGCTGGAAGAACACGGCAAGAAGGTGCCAGAGGGTTGTCCCTCCCTCTGCCCTCCCTCCTGCCAGCCCTCGTGCCCCAGCCATGCCAGGCACGAGCACCCCTGTGCAGAGGGACGAGCACATCCAGCTCCCTCGAAGTCAGTCTGGCCCCAAGGATTGTTTTGCTGCTTTTACAGCAGAACAAACAGAGCAACATTTCATAACGTTCTAATGAGGCACATCATTGAGGAATGCCCAGGAGACAGAGACAATATCAGTGTTCCTTGGCACACCGAGAAAATCAAAGGCATTTGTTTGTTATCTGAAATGTCCGTCGTCTGTGTTCCTTTCAGTGGTGGGCAGGCATTTTTTTAGCGTGGGTTCCTGGAAACACTCAGATGTCACTGTCAGTGTGTTCTGAGAGCATTATTTATTTTCAGATGTACCCATAAAAACTGAGAGCGAAGCACGGAAACACTCAGAGCCATTACAGGATTATTAAGTTTTGAGTAGCATTTTGCACTCTCTATGGCCCCGAAAGACCTCACATTTGTGGGCCTGTTCTCCTACTGAATGGGAATTTTATCACTGACTTGAGAAAGCCTTAGTGAGGAGAGGATTCTGCGATCCTGATGGTGCCTTTAGAGGATCAGAGAATCACAGAGTCAGAAGAGACCTGTGAGAGGACCCTCATGTCCAACACCCTGCTCCTCAGGACAACCTCAAACTGAACCAGATGACTAAGAATGTGCTGTTCATTCTGTCAGGCTTGGTACTTTTTTTTTGAAGTTTAAACATCTTCCACTTCTCTAGCCTTGGTAATCAGAGACACATCCCAAAGGCAAATCACTGATGTCAAAATACCTCTGGAGTCTGGCTCAGGATCGTGCTGGAGCAGGCACTGGGACTGGGATTGGATGTGTTTGCCGGGAGGAGCTGACAGCAGGTGACCCCAGATGAGTCACCTCAGCTTCAGGCTCAGCAAGCTCTTGAGATCTGCCCCTCCAGAAAGCAGCAGAGACAGACTGGGCTCCTCCTCCTCACCCTCGCTGGCAGGGGGGTATTTACCCATCTGGTGTAGCTGCTGTTCCAGGGGATAACAGGAATCCTTGTGCTGCAGGTGGGCACATCCTGATCAGAGGGAAGAATCGAAGCTCAGGGAGGCTGAGCTGAGCTGACCTGTTCTTCAGAACAACTGAAAACATCCTCTTGAAGCCCCTGGGAGGGTAAATGCTGCTGCATTACTGAGAAGCCAGACGATTGGAAGGTATTACCCCATTAAGGGAAGCACATCTGCAAAAAGCATTCCTGGGCAAGGAATGCTGCTCTGCTGGGGTTGACCTTGACAGAGATTTCTCCACTCTCATTTGGATCTGGGAAGCAAGTATGTTAATAAACTCACTGCTGAGAAACTTAATGTTTTATTCTGTACACTCTACTCGCTCTGGGAGCCCAATTAAGCATAAGAGAACAAGGATTTTTTTGCCTTTTTAATAACGTTTTTTTCTGAATGCCACTATACAAGAAAAAATCAGCAGATGAAATAGCCCCCTGCCCCTCACCCCTCCACACCAAAGCCAAAGTGATCTCAGTTAGGTCAGTTATGTTCATTGTGGTTTCTCCAATTAAAAAGCTATCATCCTTCAGAATTGTAATCCTGCATCCATCAGGACTCCATCAGCCATCCAGCTTGTAAAAATGAACACTCTTCTGTTATTTTTGAGGACACACAGGCTGTTCCACAAGATCAGCTCGTGCCCACTATTTCAGAATGCCTCTGCAAGAGGTTGAAAAAAAAGGAGAAAAGTGGTTAAAAAAAGCAGTTCAGACATTAACAATGTCATGGCAACAGCAAATTAGAGCCTCAAAAGCAGAGCTCAGCTTGGGAGGGTTTAGGGAGTCACTGCACTGCAGGACTCAATGAAATATTCAGCACATAAAAGAGGTCCCCAAATGTTTTTTGTATTTGGGATAATGACCCCAAGCTGACTGCTATTTATGTATATTTTTGCCTAACCATTGATTTTTTTTTCCTGCAAAAGATTTTGAAATAGTATACTTGTCAGGTAACCACGGGTCTGTTTTGATTCTTGGGGAACTTTGGCATTTGGAAGTGTAATCATAAACATCAGCTTTTGCTCCAGCAGAAAGCTACTGTTGTAGGAAAAAAATTGATAGAAGGAAAAATTGAGCATTTGGGGAAAAGTTACAAGCAAGAGATTTGTGTGTTGAGCGAGATGATGTAACGTGAGGTGACAGCCTGCCCCATAACCAACAGTGAGATATGCAGTCTCAGTTTCTCTGTTTTCATCTGATGCTCTGCTTGGACACAAGCGGACAATGAACCTCCTTTGCTGCTTCTTTCCCCTCAATGCCCTACATCTTCTCTTCTAGGGCTTTCAGGCTTTTTCTTCCCCCTGAGGTCACTCCTGTCAGGCTGTCCAAGTATCTGGGGGCCATTCCCACCTCCCATGAGCTTTGCATGCCTGCTCTTTGCTCCGAGTTTCATTCTAGTGCTCGATCTCTTGATTATATTAATATTAACTACCCATGGCCAGGACCAGTAATGGGGTGGGATCAGAGGGAAAAAACTGCATTGCAAAAAATAGCCTTTAACTCATGCCAGGGTGGCAGGGAGAGAGAAAGTCCAGCAGAGTATGTTCTGTACACTATAGAAGACTCAGAAGTGAATTTGTCTTGGGTTTGCATCCTTCCTTCTGACTGTTGTCCTCCCCATCTCCTGATTCCCCTTTTCCTTTGCTGTACTAGCTTGGGAACTTGAAACAAGGTTTGAAGCACCTCAGGATTTGTCTGTGCAAATGGTATCTCATGGGACACTCCATGCTAGTGGTCTGCAGGGTCACTGCTAACGTTTCCAAACTGCTCTGCCTGGTGCTGGCTGGGAAAGTCTCCGAGCATCTGAGGCTGTTGCAATATTTGGCCATTCAGTTGCCACACCCTGAGATTCTCCTGCCTCTCCTCTGAAGATGCTGGGTGTCTTTTAGCTAAATCTCCGCTTCCCATTCGTCCTCAAACTCTTTCAAATAGTTTCTCACAGTGCTGGAATCGTCTGGTTTTGAACTTGACCTTGAATTGAAACCTCCTGCAGTGCTTACACATTGTACCCCCTGAGCCGCAGGGTCAGGGCAGTTTGGAGCTCGGAACTTTCCCATTGCCTTTCAGAGCAGTTCCTGCCTCCCAGTGACTCAGTACCAACAAGTAGCAACCCTTTCACCCTTCCCACACAGGCACTGGAAGAGAGCAGCCCAGTGGGCTTTCAAGGGTACCAGCTTTTATGGTTTGCCAGCCGGGCACTCCTGATAACCTGGATCCCAATCCAGTGTCCTCTGTAGCACTGGTGGGGCTGGAAAGCACCCAGAGATTGGATCAGTCAGCTCCAGAGCTGCCACTGAGCGAGGGTGGAAGCTTTTAGTGGTTTGTGCAGTTAAGCTGAGGAGGGATAGGGGGCTTTCAGCCTGAAGTTGGGGCGTGGCATTTCCCAATCTGCTGTTTCTCCGTTTCTTGCCCACTCCCCGTGGCACTGACTGTGGTTACCCCTGGCACCCTGGGCACACCCAGGGGGTTGTGTGATGGAGGGGGTTTGTGGTTGGATCTGACCAGAGGGCTGCTGAACAGCCTTAGGGTGGGAAGTCATCCCCATGTTTCCAGAAGGTGAGCAGGGAAGCGGCACAGACACACAGCAGGGTCTGAACAGTGCCAGTGAGAGCAAACAGCAGCTGAGAGAGGAGCAAAAGGTGTTCAGGAGTCAGAGAAGTTCCCGAGGCTCCAACCTCCAAGTTTATGACGTGCAGTTTGCCATTTTCCACTCCTTTAGGAACTTCACAAAAAGCAGCACAAGGGCTTGGATTTCACAGCTCGTGGGTTTCCCACCCCTCCCTGGCTGAGCTCTCGGCTGCAGGAGCCCTTACAACCAGAAGTTCCTCCTACATTGCTGCAACACCCAAGCATCTGAGCCAGAGCCCAGAAAAGCCTTTATTGTGAAGGTGATAGAGCTTATTTATCTTCCAGAGAAAAGTGTCTAAAACTTAGTTTCTTAATCTCAGAGCCATGACCTGGATCCTGCTGTGCCTTGAGAGGGGACACAAAGCTGCCTCTAGACAAACAGGTGGCTGGAGAGGAGCAGTCATGCTGCAGACAGAAATGACAGGGGCAGGTAACTCTTATAAAATGGGCATTCTTGTCCTCTCCAGATTTAGAGAGGTGACTGTTTTGGAGCATGCAGGTAGAGGCTAAAAGGGTTGGAAGGGAAGGATGTGGTGAAGGGAAAGAAAAGGCATCAGCTGTATCCCTTCAACTTGTAACTTGGTTGCCTATCAACAGCTCCATCTTAAAGAGAATATCTCTGCTGTCAGGAGCTTCAGAGCCCCTCTGTACTCTGCTGATCTCCTTTTAGTGGTTGTCAGAAGCCCCTTAAAGCAGAGTATGGATTTTCTAACAGAAGCTCTAATTGCTGGGTTTGAACATGGTGTGTCCTCTCCAGCACATAGAGCCCGGGAGTTATTTTAGACAGCAGCAGAGAGGTGTACCCTGAGCTTTCCCTCACATCTGCTCAGCCCTCCAGCATCCTGCACTCCTCAGCCCCCCAGAGCCAAAGCCCCTTGGCACTCCACTCTCTGCATTTACGTGGCTCTGCTAACCATCATTAGCAGATGAGCAGTACTGGCTGTGTAATCACCTGACAAAGAGCTTCCCCACAAGGCCAGGCCCAAAATACTTGTCAGAGCATCTCTGGGCTGAGGGTTGCTGTAGCTGTTGCTGGCTGTGAGCTGGGGGTCTGCTCCCCAGCCCGCCTGACTCTGGTGTGCCCACAGACACGATTCCTGGATCCCACACCTGCTTCTGCTGCTGCAGGAAACATCTGTTAACGCTTGTTCATCTGCCTCTCCCACTGCTGTTCCCTCAGGAAGCCTGCAGGGCTCTGGGAAGGGGGTTCAGTGCTTTGTCTCTGTGCCAGGCCTGAGTTTGTGTGAGCTCAGGCAGCCCCTTGCCCCGTGCAGGTGCTCACAGTGGTGCCCTCCTGTGTGAACTGAGGCTTCATCCTCATCAGGCTCCCCAGGAATGGCTGAGGAATGAATGCAGCTGAGGCCATCCCAGCAGTGTGTTCCCCTGACATTTCCTTGGAGAATCATGGTTGCTGTGTGAACTGCATGGGGGAGGAGCTGGCTCAGGGTACAGCACACACCTCTGCTGCTGCTCGGGGTGGGGTGTTACACGTGTTGCTCTGGAAAGCAGCAGCACCCCTTCCCTCCACCACTTCCTCGTCATCATCTCCACCTTCTTCTCTATAACTTTACCTACCTTTCAGAATTCCTCTCAGGCTAGCTTTTCATCAGCATCTTTGAGCAGAAGGGGCTGCCAACTTCACTGTCACCCCGTGTGTGTCTCAGAGCTCCACCACCATCTCTTCCTTCCCTCCCACAGTGCTTGGCACCAGCAGTGGCCAGGGAAAGCTGAGCAGCCTGAGAGCTCCCCTGGCCCTGCTCCGTGGTTCTCAGCCTTTGAGGGTGCTGTTCTAACCCACTGCAGAGCCCCTTCTCTTTGCCCATCTCACACTGGAAATGCAGCAGCTGGAGAAGGCAGGGGGCAAAGGGGATTTGCCTTTCTCCCAGTGCCATGCAGGTCTCATCACCAGCGCAGTGCTGGAGGATGGAGCTGGGTGTTGCTTCCTGGAGGCAGATGGTCTCTTGGTCTTCTCTTACTGCTCAAGGATAAACTTTCCTTCATCTTGCTGTCTGACACGAACGCGCTCTGAGTGATGGACAGGAAACTGATACTTTTGGACATTTTAATCATCAAAACAAATCAGAGTCATTTTTTTCCCCTGCACATCCAAGTGATTGAATTTAAAAACAACTCCCCTTCACCTGGATGGAAGGAGCTGAGCTAATGCCAGCACATGCACTCTATCCAATTTTTTTTATTTCCCTGAAAGTAATTTTCTGTCTAAAGATGCAGCCTTCTCAAAATGCCACAATTTTCGGGAAAAGTGGTTCTGCTGGATTTTTTGACAGTGAAAAACGGAGCAGGGCAGTTTGAATATCCTAATTTTTGCTACATAGCCGTAGCAGTGCTCACTTGATAAGTGGAAGCGAGAAGGATGGGAAAATTAAAATGAAAAAAAATAGAATATTTTACCATTACTCTAATGCAAACATTTGGTACTGCTGAAGTGAGAGAACCTAATATTAGCCAAGCAGGGCACGGAGAGAACCACCTGCCAAAATCTGTTGACACGTTTGTTTTGCAAAAACCGGCGCAACTTCTTGTCATGGCACTGAGGAGAAACCCCAGCATCCAGCTGGCTCTGCAGGACGTGGGATTGGCAAAGCCAAGTAGATACCTCGTGTCAAAGAAAGGGAAAAAAAGAAGCCTGAGTTAGAGTGAACATCATCTCTCCCTCCACACCTGAGCTGAGGAGAGCGGGGAGTGATGCCCTTCCGTGGGGAGGCTGTGGGGGCACCCATGTGGGCAGGGGGAGAGCAGCCCCTGCTCCCCTCCCCTGCAGGGCAGAGTCCTGGGCGTGCAGCGTGCTGGGCACTGCTTGTTCCTCCCAGGAAAGCAGATCCCTCATCTGGCACCTGAGGCTCTCAGAGCGACTGCAGCCCTGCTTCCCACCCAGCATCTGCGTCCTGGCCCTGCGGATGGGCACGCTCCAACCCCCACCTCACACGTTCCTGCTGCCATCTCTGCAGGGAGGGAGGGATCACACACCCCCAGAGGAGTCAGCTCGTGGGCTCTCATCCCTCTCTCCCGTGTTTTGAATGTGAGCAGGAGAGATTTTACCAAAGCCACCGGAGAGAGGGAACAGGCCCTCCAGCCATATCCTTTTTGGGGCTGGAGATGTTTACCTTCGACTGGAGGGATGGGGAACTAGAGGGGAAGGTGGAAAGTGTCAGTGAAGAGACAAGAAACATGCTTGGGAGGAAAGCAGGAATAATTAAACAAGGGCTGAGAGCAGGCATCCATTGTACTTCTGGAGAAAAAGCATCTGAAGTACGGGAAGAACGGAGTGTTGCTGTCATGGTCCCAGGAGAGAGGGGCACACTTCCTAAAGTGTGTGAGCTTCAGAGAAGCACAGGCGTCTGTTATGGAGATGAAGCCCATATTTTATTTTATTTCTAATTAAAAGGATGTTTGGGATTTTTCCCACTAGCTGTTTCATTTCATTCTCCGATCTAGTCAGAAATCAGGACCCGGAGAATAACTCAGTGGGGGAACACTGCTGAAATGGAGCTCTCCACTGGCACACGCTCCCAGCGGGGCACAAATCAGCCCTGCTGTGGGCATCTTCCTCCCCCTGTACTGGAAGGTACCCTGGAAGGTCCTCCAGGAGGGAAGAGCCTGGCAATTCCCTCCTCCTGCAATGCCACCCAGGCGTGGGGCCCGCTGGGAGCAGCGTGTGCCGAGACGTCAGTAACTCTGCACATCAGCCCCGTGAGCACAGCTCCTGTGCACAACTGCCCGAGCATCCCTGCTCCCTGAGCATCCCTGCTCCCTGAACATCCCTGCTCCCTGAGCATCCCTGCTTCCTGAACATCCCTGCTCCCTGAACATCCCTGCTCCCTGAACATCCCTGCTCCCTGAGCATCCCTGCTCCCTGAGCATCCCTGCTCCCTGAGCATCCCTGCCATCTCAGCTGCCTTGGACGATATAAATAATGTGCTCTATTCTTAGCTCCGCGGCAGTGGATTCAAATCTTTATCTGAATTCTGCAGAATTTTCCATTTCAGATGTTTGGGCTTCCAGAGGCAGGCTGCTGCTTATCCCATGCATGCCATTGTTCCTGTGACACGTGATCTGAAAATTCAATTATCAGGCCAATTAACCGATTTTTTGTGAAATTTACAAGGAAAATATTAAAGTTTGATTAAGTGAGAATTCCCACCGGACTGATCAGCAGAGAGACCAAAATTAAATTGTGTTTTTAATAGCTTCTTCCTGTTGCAGTGCCTGGGGAGTATATGAATGTGAAAGCCCATTGCCAAAAACCAAAATTCTGAGCTCTGAGCAGTTCAGAGAACCCTGAGAGGCCTCATAAAAATGAGTACATGGTGCTCTGGTGCCAGAGCAGGGCCAGGCCGGGGGTGTCAGAGGTGCCTTTGCAGCAGCAGCACTGGCAGTCAGTGCTCCAGTGAATTACACATGCAGATGAACCCGAGCAGAAACGAGATGGGGTCCTGACCTTTGGTGGAACAAGGTGCTGAACAGCATCCCGTGGAGGAGCAAAGCAACAGGAAAAGAACCACTTATCTGGAGTTGGACCTGCAAAGTCCTAGGGCACCACCATCCCGTGGTAACTCAAGAGAGCTGGGCTGGACTCAGAACAATGTTTCTTAACAGGGTTGAAGTTGAGGATTTGGGGGTGTTTTCCTCTACTGATGACACAGAAGAGTTTGGAGAAAGCAGGGAATTTACTAAAGGGAGTGGAAACGTTTGGATTGGGTCAGAGATGTTAATGTGAGGGGAACACATCCTTCAGCAGGCGGGAGGCTCTTTCCATCGGCACTGTGGCACTCGCTGTCTGGGCACAGGGGGCTCTCATTCCCCACCTCCACAATCCATCTCCCAGCATGACAATGGGGAGCAAGGAAAAGCACAGAAAAGCCTTTTAACCTTCAGTCTCCATCAAATCAGAATTTCCTGAGGATGCATAATGCATGAGCACTTAGTGTGTTCTTCGTGGGGAGGGGTTAATGAGTGAAACCAATTGTGTCATGGCAGGGCCTGATTCCTTTGGAAAGCTCCTCTCCCCTTTCCAGAGCCTCTGGATTCATCTCTCTTAAATAAACACACTTCAGAAATCTTTTGGAGTGTAAATAAGTCAGGGCAGCAGCAAGAAAGCAATTGCCAGTGAATAATTTGTAGAGCTGCTTGCAGCTGACCCGTCCTCCTGGGGCCAGACCTGCTGGTTGGCAATGTCCTGTTTGTACCTTGATGATCTTGGTGCATAAGCTCTGTCATTTCAAGAGGTTTCCATGATCCCCACTCGTTTTTTCCCTCCACCCTCCCTCCCTTTTTGAGCTGTAATCGCCAAGGCACCGTTGACTGCGAGTACTTCAGACAATAACCTTCTGAATGATTTAGCGACGCAGCTCCTTCAATAGCAGGTTCTTCTTGGATGAAACACATTCGTATTTATGTAGGACAGAGGTTTTGGAATGCCATTAAATTTACACGGTGAGCTGGCAGAGCAGCCATCTCCATCTGATACGACCAGTAGGCAGAACAGGCTCTTCACAGGGGCAGGGAAATATTCAGGAACACGGGAAGTTCCTGCCAGTGTTCATCACCACAGCTTGGAAAAATGGAAAAGCTGGTTCGATTGTGAGGCCATCAGGCTGGCCTGGAGGGGTGGGATGGGAAGTTTGGTGGGGTAGGTCATGCATGGGTGTTTTTCACTTGTTTGACAAGGCCCTTCTCACAGCTTCTCACAGAAATGGAAACGTGCTGGGACGCAGTGAGAGTGGGGAGAGATCACACAAACTCTGGTTTGGGTATGGATAGGCAGGTGAAAGTAGCATGGTTAAAGGGGAGGAGAGGGGAATTAGCACTCTCACAGAGCAGGCAAAACTTGGTCCAGTGCACAGATGTCAGGCAGAGAAGGGCGCCAGCACTTGACACCACAGCCTAGAAGGATGTTCACTGCAGAACAACATTCCTTAGAGGAGTTTGTAATCCCTAACCCAGCAACGTGCAGAGGTCCCAGGTGGCACTGAGCAGCCCCTGTGTTTGCTGTGCCCAGGTTGGGGGCACTGTGCTGCTCACTGCCCTGGCCCCAGGGCCCTGTTCCCTGGGTCAGCAGCACGGCCTTGGCCACACCACCAGCCTGGGCTTTTTTGGAATGGCGGTGCTGAGGCTGCCCCTCCTCCAGCAGCCCAGCCAGGCCAGGATCAGCGTGCAGCAGGACACATGGCGTGGGCAGGCTGTCCAGCGAGGCAGGAGAGCATCAGAGGAGGGATGCAGGGCTTTCAGCACTCTCCCCCTCGGAGCTGGCCTGCTCCTCCCTGCAACAGGAGGGGCCCTGTGCTGGCAGGAGAGATGTGACCCCGAGCAGCTGAGTGCCCCTGACCTTTGAAGGGCCTGTGGCACTTCTTTACAAGAGCAGAGAGACATTTCCAGCGGCGCCGTGGCCGACCTCCAAAGCGTGCACGTTACTTTTTGCCTCCTTTAAATATTCTTTGCGGCGTCCGTGAGCTCCAGAAATGCCAACAGCGCTGGAGCAGCTCCAGCTGAAACAGATAACTTGGTGTTATTCACTTGGCAAAGCAGCCTTTTCACCTCCCATCCTGAGCTGCCGTGTGTGGTCACCGGGCTGTTCCAGAACCACACGTTTAACCCCAGCAGTGGCTGCCCCCCCAGCCACTGACACTGTGGCAGCTCCCTGGTAAATAAGCAGTTGGAAGTAGTCTGGAAACACACAATACCTTTATAAAACTCGCTGGGCTGTAGGTGGCAAATAACTTCAGCGATTCCCAAATGGCCTCAAAACATAGCGGCTGCAGAGGCAAATTAGTCATTTTATGCTCTAAATACCTCACGTCAGTGCTAAAAATGAAGAGAGGGAAGAGTGTCGTGGAGGAGCGGATCAGGACACAGCCAAAAACAAACCCCATCCTCATGTGGTGTAACTGGACGTGGAGCAGAAGCAGAACCAATGTAGTGATGCTGGTTTGACGGCCCCTGCCCAGCCAGTGACGTGAGCAGCGCGGTGGGAGAACCACCCATGTTCAGTTCAAATATTGATACTGAAAAACAACAAGTCTCCTCTTGTTTCTGACCGGGCAGAGTCTGAAACAGAGGCCAGAAAGATGATTTCCAAGGTGCTGCCCACTGCCAGAGCAAGGGATGTGAAAAGCACAGCAGGAGGCTTTTCTGCCCGTGTGGGAAATAAGGAGGGGAGAGATAGGAAGCTGGCACTGCAGAATGGAATTCAAAAAGGAGAAAGGAGTAGCGAGTACAGGCTGTGGTGTGCCTGGAGAGGGATCAGCGTGGCTAACTGAGGCAGCAGTAATGCCCACGGCTCCCACCCCGGGACGGCGGAGCAGGAGCCGCTCCGGCCGGCAGGGATTGGATCCGCGGGCTCGGGGCTGGGAACAGAGCCTGGCACTTGGGCTCTTGTCCTTGTTTGATTAGCTCCCTTTCCTTTGGCAGCTGAAAGGACACTTGGCAGCGCCAGGGCTTCGCATCTTGTTGAGCTGAATAGGAGGGAGCGGGGTTTTGGCAGGGACAGAAGAACATCCCACTGCTCCATCAATGGCCTCATTACCAGTGCCGTGGCTCACAAGGAGCGGCGAGGAGCGAAGGAGAGCTTGCTTCTGGTAGGCAGACACGG
>NW_020956604.1:79339-83572 GCF_003031625.1 Empidonax traillii
GAAAGGACACTTGGCAGCGCCAGGGCTTCGCATCTTGTTGAGCTGAATAGGAGGGAGCGGGGTTTTGGCAGGGACAGAAGAACATCCCACTGCTCCATCAATGGCCTCATTACCAGTGCCGTGGCTCACAAGGAGCGGCGAGGAGCGAAGGAGAGCTTGCTTCTGGTAGGCAGACACGGGCTGGAAATGTGTTTCCAGCTTGACCTATTACTCTGAAGATATTAGCTCAAAGGCAAGTTGAAAGCTTGACAGTTTTTATCTGCTAGGGAGATGAGCGTATTGCCTATCCCTGGCTGAGGGTCTGGAAGCCAGCCCGAGTGTGTGTGTGCCTGTCGAGGCCGAGCTGAGCCATCTGAAACCCAAGGGTGGCAGAGGAAATGAAGGGGCAGACAGGTTTTCAGGAAGGGGTTGGAGTGCCCTGACTGCTCAGGGGGTGCTCATCACCTGGTCATGGTAGGACCACGGGTAACAGCTGTATCGTCTCCTGTTCAGGCCTCTTGAAAACCTGGAACACGAGACATCTGCCAGCAAATGCTCTGTAGAAGGAGCTGGTCACCCAGCTGGCTGTATTTTCGTTCTAATTTATTCTATAAATTTATCATGGTATAAATCAATACTATTTATTCATTCAGACATAATGACAAGACTGCCCATGCAGATGCCATTAACGACCTGAGCAGATACATTTTTAAAGACATGTAGGTGAGAATTTTTAACAAGCCAGTAATAATGTATCCTGCAAAGCCTATTTTCTCTATCATTATGTCCAAGCAATGGGATTTTCAGGAACATTCATTGTTCCCTGTTGTTAACAATTTACAGCCAAGCCTGGTGTGAATCAGGTTAGGTCAATACCTAACTCCTGTATTAATATTCTCAATTATTCTGAAAGCCAGTTCTACAGAGGTGGCACAAACCACACAATGTATGTCACGGTTAAGTGGGGCTGAGCACTCTGAAAACTGTCCAAGACTATTTACAAGTGAAAACTTGATGTGGTCTGTAGGAATCATTTGATGGAGAAGTGGAGTTTAGCCTTGTAGGGATGAAAGCTGTGGCAGTGGAAGGTGATCCAGGAACACTGCAGAGGGGTTTAGGGCAGAAAGTTAAGAGTTGTACAATACTCTCGGTGGGTGCTTGTAAGGAGGACGAACTGGGGACAAGTGAAATGGCTTTGGTGCTTTTGATGCAAACATCCAAGCTCCATGCCCTCCCAGTTCTTCAAATCAAGTCTCATCCCTGCTGGTCCATCCTCGAGCCTCAGGAGCTCGCTGCCATCTGGGCTGGCCCCCACTGGGTGTGCTCTGGGGACAGGGGGACAGAGTGACCCATCAGACTGGCCATCCACAGCCTTTCCAGCCGCCTGTGCCTCCTGCCCCACGCTCTGCAGCCACAGGGAGCCAGTGCTGTGCCCCAGGCAGGGCAGGGGACAGAGCAGCAGTGCTGTGGGACAGAGCAGCAGTGCTGTGGGACAGAGCAGCAGTGCCTGTCACACCCCCAGTGGGCTGGCTCGGGGGGCAGAGGATGTGGGGCCAGCTGGACTTGCCCCCAGGCAGACTTGGTGTGGCAGCCCTCCAGCTCTGGTCAAGGCTACAGGGACCAAATTCCAGCCTTGCTTCTCCAGGGCAGTTTCAGAGGAATTCCCTGGAGTTCAGCTAAATTTAAAATGGTTTCAAGGAGGAGGAGTGAGAAGCAAACCTCATCATCTCCAAACTTGCTCAGATAGAGGCTCTCCTCGGCATAGCAAGATGAATAATAAATAGCAGTCATCCATCCATGTGGATGGATTGGCTCTGCCCACAGCAGAGGGTGTGAAAAAAAAAAAAAAAGTGTGAGGGGAACATTTCCCAGCAGCTCTCCCTCTGGAAACCTCTTGCTCACATGGTATTGATCGAGAGAAAGTACAAAGAAAAGACATTAGTTAAATAAAATGTTTTAACATCAGGCAGGACATCGATGGTTGAGTTGTTCATCACCCCAAAGAGTCCTGGAGGAAAAGCAGAGGGAGAGCTTGAGCTCAAGGGTGGCTCCAGCCCAGGGCAGAGACCAGCACCAACACACCCTGTTGTCCTCCAGCCCTCCTGGCCACACCAGGGAAACGCCAGGGCTCCCTCCTCCTCCTCCCCTTCCCTCTTAGTGTGGAGAGCCCACTCCTGGCGCGATTTTGGAGCTCCCTGTCAGCTGTGCTGCTGCTGAGGAGCTGCTGACCCAACGCCTGCCACGTTCCCGGGGCATCCATGCCACCTCCTGGGACACAGAGGAAAAGCTGCAGCAGCTCACTTGGCATCGTGATGCTGAGCAGTTAGGCACTGCCGTGAGACAGGAGGGAGAGGGGAGGCAGGAGCAGCGTGTGTGCAGGCAGGAGCAGTGTCAGCAGGCAGGAGCAGTGTGTGTGCAGGCAGGAGCAGTGTGCAGGCAGGAGCAGTGTGTGCAGGCAGGAGCAGTGTGTGCAGGCAGGAGCAGTGCGTGTGCAGGCAGGAGCAGTGTCAGCAGGCAGGAGCAGTGTGTGTGCAGGCAGGAGCAGTGTCAGCAGGCAGGAGCAGTGTGTGTGCAGGCAGGAGCAGTGTGTGTGCAGGCAGGAGCAGTGTCAGCAGGCAGGAGCAGTGTCTGCAGGCAGGAGCAGTGTGTCTGCAGGCAGGAGCAGCGTCTGGAGCCTCTCCCCTCCCTGTCTGATAGCAGTGCCCCGCGGGATCCCAGGGGCTTTTGACTGCGGCACTCACTTACGTAAGGGCTGGATGCTCCGGAGCGCAGCCCAGGCTGCTCACCTGCCCTCCTCAGGGAGCCTCCTGTCACACAGGGGCCCTGGGTGTCCCCACTGGGACCTGGAGGGCAGAGGGGTCCGTGCTGTGCCCCTGCCCCACGCTCCAGGCTGCAGTTGGATGGCACGCAGACATTCCCACAGCGCTCTGGAAACGGTGCCAAAGGGTGGAAACACGCTCCCTTCTCGCTGGGAAGAGCTGGAGGGGGGCTCTGCTGCTCCGGCACCTCCCTCCTCACCGCCCTGTGCTGTGCAGGGAGGGGGCAGCCCTGGCACTGGGAATCTGGGGTGGCCACAATTGACAGCGAGTTGCTCCTGGGACCGGGGAAGGCTCTGCCTCGGACAATGGATTATTTTTAACTAGCTCCAATCTTCAAACGCGGGAGCTTAAAAAAAAGGGGGAAGAGAAAAGAATGGCTGATTTGTGCAAGCTCCCCTGCTCCCATTAAGCCGGTGGAAGCGGTGCTCTGCATTTCAATGGGGGCAGGACTGAGCTTCTCCTGAGATAAATTGCACCCTGTCCCTTTGCACGCTCTGTGCAGCTAGTCCTGGCTCGCTCAGCTCGCTCTTTCCTGGCCCCCCTACGAGCGCCCCTCCCTCCCCGAAACGCTCCCCAGCAGATTTTTTTGTTGTTGTTGTTGTCATTTAGCTATTCATTTTCCATAGGCTGCCTTCATTCCCGTGGCCTTTTGCAGCTAGGAGACAAGACGTTGCCTTGGAAACAAAGCCCCTTAGATGTTTGGAGTCTCTGGGATTGCTCTGTCTGCTCCCGAGTACTTTTAGGTTATTTTTATTAGCCACACAAAGATGCAGCAGGCTCGTAGCCAAGGCAGAAAGTAGCCCTGGGAGGTGAGGGAAGGCGAGCATCTCCCTGGCATCACTCACTCCTCTGGGGGGATTTTCACGGCATCTCCAGAGAGTGCTGCACGGGCAGGGCTGTGCTGGGGCTGCCATGGCTGCACCAGACAGAGCTGCAGGGGAGCCAGGGACAGGAAAAGCCGAAGTAGCCAAGCTAGAGAGGAGGCAGGAACGTCAGCCGTTTGGATTTCCTGGGATTTCTCACGTTCCACAGACTGGCCGTGCCACGGAGGGACCCCCCTCACCCCCTCCTGCCGAGATGTACGTGGTGGCTGTAGGCCTGCTCTGCTGATTTTAGAGGAAATCACATTTCCAGACCTGTGGGGCAGCAGGGAAAGTCTCTGCTCCGAGTTTTATTGGCTCTGTGCCAATAAACGGGGGCAGCACAAGCAGCCCCCGAGCCTGAGCTTTGGCCCCCTTGGGCCAGTGGAGCTCACTGCTCCTTCTCCCCTTATCCACAGGCATCACTGCCTGACGCTGCCAAATCCCAGGCCCTCCATGGAGAACATTTTGGAGTCGGCTTTTACTCCTTCTTCTGCAGAGATGTAAAAAAAAAAGGAACAAACCAAAAGCAGATTTAAAGAAGCTCCCTAATCCCCTGATGGTACTTGAAATAT
>NW_020956604.1:84367-131397 GCF_003031625.1 Empidonax traillii
TCCCCAAAAATAATCAGTCCAGCATCAAGCCTGTGCCTTGCTACTCCTGTCAGCACAGTCCTCCCCTCTGCACAAACACGAGGCAGGGCTCCCACTGCCCTGCTTGGGATGGGTTTGGGGTGACTTGGAATAGCAGCCAAATGTTCTGGGGGGGACCCACCCTCTGTTCCCCGTGTGTGTCACGCAGGATTGCACACGAGGGAGCAACTCCGCTCATTCCTGGGTTTTCCATCGTAGCTGAGCCTCACAGATGCCCAGGCTAGCAAGATGCTCACAGATTTTCTTACCCCTTCTGGTGCACCCTCAGAGAGCGAGGAAGTCTGCCTCACCCTCGCAAGTGTTATAAATGCCGGGTGCTTTTTTCCCGTCGTTGCTGATTTTCCTTGTCAATACTACACGATGCCATGGTTACGGGGATGTAGGACTAATCCAGTGACAGCAGGTTAGGAGCTTTTTTGGTTTTGACATTCTTTGATGCTATATTTGTGCCAGAAGAATAAATAATAAATACACACAACAGCATCAAAGATTTCTTCCAGGCCCCCAGCCTATTTCTGCCTATCCTTGTTAGGCTGTTAGAAAGATGGTTTTCTGCCAGCCACTTATTTTTATGAACTATCCTGTCATCTAGTGATGCACCTGAGGTCCCATTTATCCATTCTCTCTGCAAAGAGCACTTAATAAAAATAAAGTTCCTGTTAATATCCCCGAGAACAGCTTCCCCTGGAACAACAGTGCTCACACACGGCCCAACAGGTTCCTTCCTCCCTCCCTTTCCCTCTTCTTCCTCTTCCCACCCTCCTGCTACCAAAGGGTTGGAGAACTTTCCTGATGCTCTCATAAGGAAGATATGGAACATTTTTTTCTCTGCAGCAGCCTGAAACAATATATAAGCCAATCTGTGAGTGTGTGATGTGCCTGTGCTCCAGTAAGGAGGAATTTGCTGGGGGTTACTCTCTGTAATCCCTGCTGATCAAAGGGAGAGCTCCTTCAAGCCTGTTACAAGCACCCAAGTCTTTATTTTGCTGGAAATATGGCAGCACAGGGAGATTTAGCCAAAAAATTGTCTTTCACCTGCTCTGAACTCTGGGGCTCCTTCCAGGCAGGCGCAGGCACCTCGACCATCCACTGCTCAGCCTCAGCCCCATCAGGTGCAGCTTCCACCTACAGCACAACCACAGTGCAGGCAGGTGTTGGACTTCAAGCACCTCCTTTTGTTCCTGGAAAGTCCAAGTAAAACCTAAGGAAAAGCCCTTCCTCTGCACCCAGCAGTGATCATCTTGTAAGACATTTGGTGAAAGAGCAGAGCACCAAAACCCAGAAAATTTGAGGTGGTGAGAGTTCAAATCAGAACAGCAAATAAGCTGTGAATAAAGGGCTCCTGATGAGAAAATTCTTGTCGTGCTTATTAACAGGCCTGGACGGAAATGTTTTATGAAATTGCTAAAGAAACCGAAAACATTTGTAAAATCCAGTCAAAATGTACAAATCCAGCAAAAATCTACAGGTGATCACGAACAAGAGGAAATTTTACATGAGGATTTTTCAAAAGGATTTTGCATTCCTGAAAAGGGCAAAGTATTTTGCTTTCATTTTTTCCAATTTTTTCATTCAGAAACTAAACTTTTGTTTGAAAACTGACATAAATCTAAAATAAGAATACCGAGCACCCAAATAACTCAAAATATTTCGATAGGGCTTAAGGCAAGTGCTTTGGCTTGTACGTGAAATGAAATTTTTCAGAGGACTTCGAGTCCAGCGGAGAATGCAGAGGAACGTGTTTCATCCGAGCTGATTTTTCACACTGCCTCATTTTCTGGTTCTGCTGCCAAGTGGAAGAATCAGCATCCTTTGGCTGCTGGGGTGCCTGATCTTGTCACAACAGCAGTGAAGGAAATAATTTGGAGACCCCTGGTGAGGCAGAAGGCTCAGGTATGAACAGCAAAGCCACTGAGTGCTGGAGCTGTTTCCCTGGAGAGCAGTAAGAAATCCCTGCCTGGGTATCCCAGGGAAGAGGCAACAGGGAGTGGAAATTTAACAGGGAGAGGGTGAAGGGAGATCTGGATTCTTCCTCTCCCCCTGCTTATACCCCCTTTAAGTATATATCTTAACACAGATCACCAAGTGAACTAGGACCATAAGCGAAACTGGGCTCTTCCTGACAGACCACCCTGCTTTCCTCAGGGACAGCTGACTGCAGCCCATAGACTGAGCCCTCCATCGCAGGAGGCACTGATAAATCTGTAGGATTAATTGTGGAGTGCAGATTAGCACCCCCTGGTCGGCATCAGGCTCTGAGCATTAAACTAATGATTGGGTTCCAGCACTGCCCTAGAAATCAGCACACACAAGGGGCACTCAGCAGGAGATGTGACAAAAATCTGTCCTTCTCCTGGGAATGCACCCCCACCAGAGGAACTGGTGTCCCTTCCTGTTCCAAAGACAGAGCCTGTTCTCCCCCTGTGTGGTGGGAAAGCTTGGAGGGACAGTGTGTCCCCCCTGCCTGCCACCCCGAGGGATGCTGGCGTGGAAAACCCTCGAGACGTTTGGAGAGTGGAAGATGTGCAGGCTAAAGCCCTCGGGAGCTCCCAAACCAGAGCAGGTTCCCAGAGCATCGCCACCAGCCCTGCTCAGCTCGTGCCCAGCCGTGGGCAGTGCAGGGAACGTCAAACAGCCCCTCAGTTTACAAATGCCAGGAGCCAAGGCAGCCTGCCCACCTGCTCTCCCACTGGGGCGTCTCGGGCACTTCCCTGCCGTGTCCTGCAGCACAAACACTCCAGCACCATTGCACTGGGTGGACTCTGAGCCAGCAGAGGGGTTTGCAGGCAGGAGAGGGGCAGTGAGCTGCTCTGTCTGTCCGTGCTGCCAGCCTGCTCCTCGGCACTGCGGCACAGCCCTTCCCTGCGGAGCACCAAGCCATGCGGCTAATGTCCCCATCTGGGACTCTCTCCCTCATCCCCTCCCTGGTGGGCAGCGCTGTCTGTGCCTGCCCGGCCTGGAAGTCGTCAGGAATGACGTTTGGGCTGGCAGGTCCCACTCTCAGCCCCTTTGCTCGGTGCCAGTGGGACAGAGGGCCCAGCGAAGCCGTCCTGCCAGGGGTGCTGCTGGAGTTTGCAGTGGCTGGCAGTCTCTGCCCTCCTCCTGAGTTAGAAGGGACTGGGATGGACAGAGCGTGGTTTTTCTCACCTTCCTTTGCAGCCAGTGGGTCAGGACCTGTTCTGACACCATTTAACACATGCTTTCTGGCCTTCCCATCCTTGCTTGGAAAAATCAAGTCAGGTGCCCACCGTGGTTGTCTCACCCAGTTCAGGAGCTCTTCTGAGCTCCTCGAGAACAGGGGAAGACCCTGAGATTTCCTAGAATAAAGGAAACTTGGGAAATGCCCTCTCATCCCTCTTGCAGGGTGAGTTCTGTATTGTTGGGTGGTGGGTTTTTCCACCTCTCTGGTGAGTGAAGCACTATTTTCTACAGGACACAGAGCTGTAGGAACTGTTATTATGGTGGTGGCCAGCTGGCAGCCCAAGAGCTTAGTCTAGTCCATGCATTATCCAGCCCCTGGATTGCCAGATAGTCATTAGTCCAGGCAAACAGGGAATATTATTTTAGGTGTGTTGCAGGAGGGGAAGAGAAGGTTATACCCACACTAGGGCTAGCAATTTTCATTTGATCAGCTGCAGTATCGCACAGAATGAGTAGGAATAAAGGTAGTACTGAACACAGAGCAGTTGGCCTGCTGCAAGAGCCATAATAATCTATAATATCAGCCCTGCTCAATGTCTCCTCAAATAGGAAGCAGCAGACAGAAAAAAAAAAAAAAAACAGCTGTAACAAGGTTTCAGTCTAGAAATCCTAGAGCACATCCCAGACACACAGAACTGTTTGGCCAAGGCAGTCAGAGGTGATGGTGCCGTCTTGGCTCCAGGAGGATATGAAAACCAGGGCTGTACTAATTGATGGCCAGACAGCACCACCTCGGGAGGAGCTCTGGACATCCCCCTGGCTGTCAGGCTGTGTTTTCCATAGAATGGTCTGTTTGCTCACAGACAGACAGACAGACAGACAGACAGCAGCCCCTCAGCCTTGTATCCAGTCAACCAGCCTTTCAGTGAGCTGCCAGCACAAGCAGGGTAGAAGATGGCTGCTGGGACACTGTGGAAAGCCAACCATCTCTAACTTGATTTGCTAGGGTTAGCTTTGCTATGTGATGCAAATCACTAGAGAGCATAAATCCATTTCCCAGAGCACTGGGATCCGTGTCTGGGGCTTTGCAGCCCCACCTCCAACTAATGAGAGTGCAGAGGGCGTGTAGTCTGGGTGCCCACCTCAAGGTAATTCCCAAAGGGATAGAATTTAATGAGCTACTGGATAGATTTTTACCTGCTCAGTGCCTCCCAGGATCTCTCAGCAAGCCAAATGCCAGGCAGAGGTGGGAGGCCTTGCTTAGATGTTCTGAAGGCAGGTGGAAGGGTGGAGGAGGACGGGAGGAGGTTTTCTCTCCCGCCATGCACAGCAGCTGCTGCTTTGCCAGCCAGAATTCCACAGATGGAGAGGTCAGCTCTGAAACACAGATGTGTGAGGGAGAGCGAGGGGGAGACTCACACGTGTAGCTATTCAGTGTCTCCAAAAACTCCTCTGGACTTGGAGCTGGGCCCTGGCTGTCTCTGGAAGAGACAAATTCACCAATCCTGCTTTGTTTCCAGGATTTACTCGGGCTGCAAATGTTGAGAAAATCACTGGCTTTTGCCATGATGCAGCCACACTGGGGCTGGGAAGCAGGTCCAGATTTCTGAGACACTCTGTAAGGAGGAGGAGGAGGAGGAGGAGGTTTTCAGTTTATGAGACGTGTTCTGCCCCTAAATTATGAGATGTCATTTCTGTGGCAGCAGAGCCATGAACTGCTGTGCCCCGAGGTCAGGATCTGGGTGCCCCAGGAAGGTTTCCTTCCAAGGACGTTCTTTTTGGATGCTGGATGCTCTCAAGACATCAGTGTGATTTCCCCCAGGTCCATGACTGGTGATGGCCACTGCTTTTTTCACAAGATTGCTGGCTGATAACCAGTACCGTGCTGATTTGTCTTGCACCGCCAGCCAAACTCAGTGCTTATCTTTTCCCCCACTGCATGGGTTTTCTGAAATGTTCTGAGATGCAGCTCTGAGTGCAACCAGCCACCAGAGGAAATTGCCCCAGAGTTAACCTTTGAGACAGGCTGAGTGACAAGTATCATTAATCAGAGTAAATAACAGCAAAAAAAAAATGATATTTACTGGGATTTAGCTCACCAGAAGGAAAGGACAGCACAATGTGACACACTGGCTCAGCTCTCCTGTGGGTGTAACTCAGTGCAGCTCTGTAGGGTTTAGCAGATTTGTACCACACAAGGCTTTGACTCTCCCTTAAATTTCCCCCCTTCCAGAAAACTCTTCCTTTTTGAAGAAAAAAAGGGAAGAAAAAAAAAAAAAAGTCCCCTAGTGAGTGTCCAGGCAACTTCAAAGGACCAGAGCCAGGATTTACCCTGGGATAGTCAGAGATGGGGACCTGAGTCCCACTCCAGTTCAACCCAACAGCAGGCAGGGCAGGAGCAGCTCTGCTGGCACCTTCCTGGGCACTGGCCGTGGCTGGTGGTGAGGAACAGATAGTCAAGGGTGGTCTGTATTGGTGGGATGGAAAATAACTCGCTTGCAGAGACAAACACGCCTGCCAGTAGTGTGGGGCTGACAGGAGGGGCCCCTCTCCCTTGCAGCGAGGGGACACTTTAACGGGGCTGAGTGGCTGCTGCAGTCCCAGGTTTGCATGCTGAGCACAGGCTGTGTGCCTGGTGACAGTGACATATGGGAGACAATTAAATAACTGCATTTATGGCCAGGTTAGGGAGAGAACAGTGCCCTTACGAGCTGGGTTTGTGCCGTGACTGGTGCACAGGTAGCTGCACAGCCCGGGGTCAGGAATGAGGCACAATTCCTGCTTGTTTACAGGCTTCTTGTTCACATCTGCCTGAGGATTGCAGACTCTGCCCTGGAACTACAGAGCCCTCTCCATTCCTCAGCCAGTGCAGAGATTTGTTCTTTAGCAAAGGCTTATCTGGTCTTTTGGCTTGGTGGCTGAAGTCTGGATATGTGTTTCATCCTCCCAGGATCTCTGAGCTCAGCTGTCTCCTCGGGCCAAGCCCAGCCAGCTGGAATTCTCCCTCTGTAGGTAGATGGATTCAGCATTCAGGAGTGACACAAAGTGACAAATCCCTCTCTCTTTATGAACTGCATGAAGGCAATCCGCTGGGAGGTCGGGGTTTCACCTGCTGTGGAAGGTGCAAGCCCTTGGGAAGCCTTCCCAAGCCCTTGGGAAGTGGCAGCAGGACAGGTGTGGATGCTGCAGTGACGGGCTGGGATGCTCCTGGTGAACAAGAACCCGCATGGAGGAGCCCAGCCCGAGCTCCCACCCTCCTCCCAGACACCTTGGTCCGAGGAGAGGGGAGGCAGCAGTGGTGGGAGCAGCCCTGCACCATTCTGTAGCTTCTCCCAGCAGTCCCAGGAGCCAAGGGCTGCCTATTTTTAGCTCCCGAGGTGGCTGAAATACCACGGTGATATTCATCAACGGACACCCTGTGGGATGGGAGCTGCCAGGCCGGGGTGGGGGGCTGGATGGGCTGCTTTGTTTTGCTCTCTTTAATTGCTGGCTGCAGCACAGAGGCCGAGCGTGGCAGGAGGTTCAGCTCCTCTCACCTCAGCACCAGCGGAGCGCCAGACCCGGGGGAGGCGCGCAGGGAAAAGTCAATCAGGCAGAATTTAAAAACCTACCTGCTGGGCCCAGGGGGGGCTGGAGATTTTAATGTCATTCCCAGCTTGAGATGCAGCCTGGAGAGTGAGAAAAGAAAGGGATATCTCCTCTTCTTGGATCCGTAATTGCTCGTTAAATCATCTAACAAATGCCTCAGCTCCTGGATGGCCCCATGCTTCTCGACAGAGGGGCTTCATCCTTGGCAGGGGAGAGGAGTATTTTTAAAAACACTCATTTCACCTGCTTCTTCTGGGTCTGTAAAACTAGGAGTTCCACAGTTCACTCTGCAAAATAAAACCAAGTCTGGAATATTTTTATTACCTTTCAGCAGGAGCAATAGACTTTCCTCCGAGCCATTCCCCTGCTCCACAGTCTGTTGGCTCTCAGCCTGCCCTGCAGGCAGGTGTCCATGCTGCAGGAGGGCAGCCTCACCTGTCCCCAAAAGGGACCTGCAGTGACCACAGAGGAGCTTGTACCAAAATAACCCCCTGCCCTACATGCTGAGCCCCGCTTGTGGCCCAGGCAGAGCTGAGGACCACAGCCAGAGATGCCTGTCCTGGTCGCTCCCATTCTGCCCTGTCATTCACTGTTCATCTGTATTTTCTGCTCAGACTCCCCTGCGTTGGGTCTCACTCACGGGGAACTGCCACAAGGCTCAGTGATTGAAAAGGTGAGGCAGCTATTTCCCAGCACAGAAAACACGACAACCGTGCCATTCCCTCTGATGCCTCGCAGAAAGCAGCCCCTGGTTAAATCCACAGGGCTCAGAAGAAGCCCAGACCCTGCCCATAACAGCTGGAGAGCTTCAGATGTGCTTTGCCATTACAGACAGATGGACAGATGTGTGACTTATACCTATAACCCCCAGTAGTCAGGATAGCAGAGAAAGACCTCCTCCTACCTGACTGAAAGCTTGGATGCTTTTCCTGCCCCACCCGTGCCCAGATAACGGGGCCACGCCAGACCACAGCCATTAGCGGGCTGTATGTGTTTAGTGTCTGTGAAAAGAGCAGAACTGCAGCTCCAGCAGGGCATACAGATGATTTATGAATATTCACTGAGCTCACGAAGCACTCCGGGGCAGAAAACAAGCTTTTGAAATTAACTGAACTCTTCAAGGTTCTTTGTTTGTCTTGGCTTCGAGGTGTGAGTCACCAATACTGTTCCTCCGAAACGAGCAGAGTCTCCGAAACGTACAGAGGGCTGGGAAGATTCCTGGGCACTAAAATGTGAAGTTAAGTACTCTGTGAGACTTTATGTTCATAAAGCCTTCAAAGTGGAGTCCACCCCATTAAGTTTTACGGGATACAGCACTGCTGCGTACAGTACTGAGACTTCTTCAGCCCAGAAAGGCTGCGTGTTCAGGAGCCTTGAGGCTCTTTCCCTGAGCACTGAAATGTCAGTTTTTCAGCGATTTCAGTGCTCAGTGAAGAGGAGTTTTGATCCTGGCTGTGCAGCCCCTGTCACACCTTGTCGTATCCACCCATGCAATTAGTGTGCAGTGGTGCTCTTCAGCACTGGCACTCCTGCACTCCTAACTGTGCCAGCAAAGCTGAGCTCTGCCTGCACTCCCTCCTGCCAGATTTGTGTTTCTGGGCTGCCTCTGCCAGTCTGGGTCAAACACCCTGGAAGGTGAGGACTTCCTCCACCTGCGTTTGGCCAGAATGGGCTCCGTTCCTGGCTGACAAGGCACAAGGTAATAAAACAAGCAGGGTGTCTTCACACGTTTGCTGCACACACATAAGGCATAAGAGCTCCCCTTTTCCAGTCAGTTATAGAAATAATAATTGGGTTTCTTTCGGCTTGTAGAAATGGGAGACATTTCTGAAGGAATGAAAGAAAAACTCTGCAGATGCTCCAACACCCCAAGGGTTTCCTGAGTCTGGGGGGGGTGTGGGAGATCCACTTCTTGCAAAGCAAGCAGAGGGGTTGTGAATTTGGGCGTCCTGCTTCTCAAATTCTCAAATGAGTCAAGCATCAGCCACTGTGGACCATTACAGTGGGCTGAACTCAGCTATTCCAAGGCTGTCTAGACATTCCCATCCTAACTCTGAGACATCTTCCAGGCCCAAGTTGTGTCAGAGCACTGTCCTCCAGGAAAAGTTGCTGTTCCAGTGAATCTCATTGTTGTCACCAAAGAAGATTCCATCTGAAAATGGCCAGCTGGCCCTTCCCTCAGTGCCATGCTCCTTAACCGTGGGAGATTCCTCTCCCTCTGAGTCACAGAGCACCACAGCCAGCCAAGGTGGTCTGCATTAACGGGAATCAGCCCTCGTAGCAGGGGGTCATAGCAAAGAACAAGAATTCGGGAAAAGCAATAAACCAGCATCTGGAAAAAATTGTTCCTGGAGTCTTGCTGCCGTCCTTTCCTTTCTGATACAAACCCCTCCTTCAGCAAGGTCCCCCCCCTTGGTTGAAGCAGTTGTTGCAGGGTGTGTGCCATTCTAAATAACTTTGTACATAAATGCATTTCTTTCTGTTCCCAAGAAACTCCCCACGTGGGCACTGCAGACTGCTTTGTCTGCTGGACAGAAATGTTTGATGACATGGGGTGGGTCGCACAAACAACCTTTTTTTCCTGGTGACTTCCTTGCTCCATCCTCCTTTGCCCTTTTTCTGCTGGATCACACGGTGTGGATGCTGGAGCCCCACCCCAGGAAGCACAGCCCCTGCACTCCTGATGGTTTACTGACCTGTTTCTGAAACCTCTGGCTCCCAATCCTGCCTTGAGCATCCCTGTGACCTGTCGTTTCCTTCCTCTGCAGGCTGACGCCAAGATGGTGTGCGATGTCGTAAGTCGGATGGAGGACACAGAGCCCTTCTCTCCAGAGCTGCTGTCAGCTATGATGAGACTCTGGGCAGACTCTGGGATCCAGGAGTGCTTCAACCGGTCCCGGGAATATCAGCTCAACGACTCAGCTCAGTAGTGAGTATCCCTGGCCGTGGTCTGTCCCCTTGGGAAGGTGCATTTGGGCTTGCTGAAGGTTTGACTGAAGTTGGTGACCTCAGAGCAGTGGAAGTGAAGGTGTCTCTGCTCACAGACGGGGATGTGTGCTGTGTCACAGGTTGCTCCATGGCAGAAAGGCTCAGGCAGGACATTCGTGTCCCCTTCTGGCCACTTGGGGGTCAGGTCCATGACCCCAAGGCCAGGTTCCCAAATTGCTCCCATACAGCTCAGGGTAGGTTTCTGCAGATGTGGATGTAGTGAACGAGGCAGATCAACCCATGGGCATGGCTGATGGCTTCCCTGTCTGTCTGACTGTGAACAGAAGACTGTGATCACCTGCTCTGTACAGCTCCTGGGTTTGCTTTTCTGATAGTTGTGCAGTGTACTGATAGATCAGTCTGGTTACAACCAAGGGTGAGGGACCTCTTTGCTTTTCCAGGGGCATTGTGTTACTCCTGTAATACAGTCAGAGGCATCTTTGCCATCAGGGACCACATCCAGGTGGTTTTTAGTGGCAGTTGTCTGGATCCATGGCTTTGGTTCACCTCGTCATGGGGACAGGACATCTGCCCGTAAGTGGCTGCTCTGGCTCTGGAGAGCCACTGATTGTCTCCCCAGCTTCAGTTCATATCCATCTGTAATGATAATTCAGTGGGCCTGTTTGCCTCCCAGCTTGTCATCCCATAACTTGCCACGTCCAGGCTTTTGGCTTTCACAGCATCCCACACCAACAAGTTCACCAGCTGTTTCACGCACTCCTGGAGTTCTTGTTGTGTGTCTGGATCGTTTGGCAACTCTGCTTAGGGTTTTCCTGGGTATCTACCAAAGCCTGAGCCCAGGCAGTGGTGTGGCTGCTGGGTTTGTGCTGTGTGCAGGGCCAGTGGCCAGTGCTGCTCCCCTCCAGCTGGCAGGGCAGTTGTTGGGGAGATGGGCAGTTGTTGGGGAGTTGGGCAGTTGTTGGGGAGTTGGGCAGTTGTTGGGCAGTTGTTGGGGAGTGCAGCTCTCACGGTGCTGCAGCAGAAGGTGAGTGATGACACATCCCTTGGCACTGATGGAAAAACGAATGGGAACACCTGCAGATGTGTGGCTGGTGACACAGCACCCAACCCAACCACCCTCACACCTCAGGGATGATCCTGGCATTGTGCTGCCTTTTAATCAGTACGAGGTGGATGGCCATGTTTAATCTACATTTCATTGCCTGTAATAGCAGAATCAGCCTTCTGTTGACAGCAGCCTTTTCTCTTTTCTTTTTTTTTTTTTCCCCACAAAAGAAGGGTATGATGGCATAAACATACCTTTAGAGATATAAATTATCTAAAATGCCAGTCCTAATTGCATTACAGCCTTGTGGAAAATTCTTCAATTGTTTTAGAGCCAATTACCTTGAGGAAAGTATTTTGATTTTCCTTCCATGCGAGATAGCAGTTGAGAATAATAAGCAGAGCCCTCCCAATGTGACCAGCTGCTGGGCAATTCATCAGCAAGAGCTCTGAAACCACGAGCAGTTCCTACACATCAGCTGAAGAGGCTCTGTGCCGTGGCACTCACAGCAATTGCAGTGTGGGGTTGGGGCCCAGCGAAACGAGTTTTGATGTCTCTGGCACAATCAGTTCCATCCAGAGGAGGATGCACGATCCCCCTTGCCAGGGGGGCTGTGGGCTGTGGCTGGACACTTGTTTTCCCTGGGGTAGGTTGGGTGGTGAAGCTGAAGATGGCAAAGTCCTGGTCATTCACAGCCCTGCTGGTGTTGGCAGCCCCTGGTGCTCCGTCAGTGGGAGCAGAGATGCTCTCCCAGAGCAGGGCACGTCCTGCTGCCCCTCCGTGCCCTGCTGCCATCACACTGGGTGGGGTGGAAGGCAGAGCTCAGCTGGCACTTCTTCACACCCCCAGTGGACTCCTGGCAAAAAGAGGCACATTTTTCATTGAATCCTTCGATGCTTTGAGGTTGTTTTCCTTTGCGTGACTGAAAGATTTCAGACAGTTTTATGGGTTTTTTCCCCCACCCTGGGAAAAGGCTTATCTTTGTTGACACTGATATTGGATTTAAAACACCAACAACTACAAAATGTGTTTTCATTAGGGCTAAGAGAAATAAATTCCAGACAAGAACTGAATCTGAAGTTCCCCAAAGTTTGAAAAGCGCTGCCAGGCAGTGAGCTGGACTAGCATGGCTTTGTTCCAGGCCTCTCCTGGTGCTCAGCCCCAGGGACTGGTGTTTTGCTGGCAGGAGGGGGGTGTGCTGCAGGAATTGGGGGTGGTGCTCCAAGGCTGCTCAGCACATCACAAAGCCCCAGGCACCCAGTGACGGTGGTCAGCACAGGTGGGACCTTCAGCAGTGACACTTCCCTGCACCCCAGAACCCCCTCCACGTGCCCCCCAGCTCTCCCCAACCTCCCCCTGCCCTGCTGGCTCCTCAGACCCCACCTGGGCTGCTCTGAGTCAGTGCTGCTCTTGTTCTGAATTGCTCTTCCAGTGCTTTACCTTGAGGTTTTTGAATGCCTGGGACAATGGGCCTTCTGTCAGGGCCCCTGGGAGAGCCAGTCCCAGGCTCATCAGCAGCCTGCAGGATCAGCAGCACAGCTCTTACCAGTCTGTCATTGGTTTCACTGAAAGGAAATTTAATATTTTCCACTGGACTAAAGCAGTGAGTTGTAGCTCTTCTCTGCCATCAGAGATGGGCAGGAGCACATTGCTTTCTAGTCTCAGATACACACTCCCTTAACACCTTCCTGCAAGGCTTGCTTTATTTTAGGCTCCAAAGTCTGCCTGTCCTTAGCAAGGATTTTATATCTACTGCCAAGGAACAGCAGAAAACAGCAAAGAAAAAACACGACTGAGGAAGAGGGAAGGTTCTGTAATGGACCTCCTGTGCCTTGGACTGCAAACAGTGAAACCATGAGGATGGCAAGAGAAGAGAAGGGAGGAAGATGTAGCAGTTGGTTTCATCTCTTTTGTTGTTGCATTTTTTCATTCTTCCCTGAGGCAAATTTACGGGTGGGTTGCGTTCCACATTCCTAATATCTTGATTATGTTTTTATTCCTATTTTGTCTCCTCTTCCTTTCTTGTCTCCGTGCCTGGGAGCTAAATCTACCTCTGATCATCAAAGAGTCTGGGCACTGCTGATGTCTTTTTCTTCTCCAGCCAGTTTCTGTCTGTGGAAGCACATCTGTGACCCACATTTTGCTTTCAAAATCAGCAAAATAGAGGTTTCCAGCTGGTTTCCTTAATCTCCTACTTTTGTTCAGATTTTAAAACTGCCTTGTGTTTCCTGGCCTCGAGTTCCTAACTAGCCTGGTCAGTGGAGTGCAGCACACAGGGCAGGTCTGATCCCAAACACCCAGGGCTGGGGAGCTGCTCTGAGCAGCCTCCAAACTTCAGGGGGGAAATGGAGCAGCCGGAGCAGCCACACGAGCTCCCATTTTCCATGTGCATCTCCAAACAGGCACAGGCCCTGCAAGATGTGTAGGCAGAGCCAGTTTGCAAGTACACAGACACAAAAAAGCCAGGATCCATCTCGAGTCACTCTCCTCCTGCTTCCAAGTACTTTTGAAAGATCATTTGATAATGCCAGGGCTGTGAAACTGCTGTGAAAATGTAAAATATTTTAGGCCTGCGTTCAACCCATCCATCTTCACACATATCAGAGGTGTCAGGGCCAGGAAGCTTGTTGCCTTTGGCTCTCTCAGTCAGGAGCAAAGGGAGGGAGAGATGCCTCCAGAGAGGGGTACAGAGCTCGCTGCTCAGTGGAGAAGGAGAGGTGCAGTTGTGTCTGCTGCTCTGCCACAGCTGCCCCCAGGCCTGACATCCCAAGCCTGTGCCAAACACCCAGCCCAAACTGGACAGCGCTTTGCTTACTCCATCTTCAAGAACTGCTCTGGCAGAGCCTCATAGAAAAGCAGCACCAAACTCAGAATAAAACACTGCAGTGCCTTCCTTCTCACCCCATCTTGTGTGGGACTGTTCTCTGATCTATTTTCCTTGCAAAGGAATTGTCTTTGCACGATGCTATCACCTTCCCTACTGATACTTACTGCATCCCACGTGCCTGCGCACACTTTGCATCAGAAAAGCAGTTCAGAAAGTAGAGCCAGATGTTGTTGTGATGCGGTGAACAGCTTCCAGATTGAGCCCTGACGAGGCAGCACTGAAAAAGCTGCCCAGAGAGGCTGCAAAATCCCTGTCCTTGGAAATGCTCAACACTGAGCCACCTGAACTAACTTTCAAACTGAATTCAACTTTTCAGTTGGCCCTGCTTTGAACAGGGGGATGGGCCAGATGAACTCCGGAGGCCCAACCCACACTGGCACTCTGGGGGTTGTTTTGTTCCCATCCCTCTTTCTCTGATCCCACCGTGTTTAAAGGAGGGAAGGGTGTGCTGCAGTCTCCTGTCCCAGCCATGCAGCCCTGTGATAACCTCCACATCCCTCAAATCCCACGGCCCAAATGTTTGCCTCGCTGGTGGAGCCAGCAGGGTAAATGTTTAGACCGCTGGACCTGTGGGACGTGGGCATTATGCACGACTGTCAGGACATGAGCCATTTTAACGAGCTGCAGTCGTTGCTGGCACGCTCAGACCGAAGGAAGAAAAAATTATAGGTCAAGGTTTTGCATTAATATTCCCGTCAGGTGTGTAGGTTCCATTTTCCCATCACAGCTCTGGCATTAGAATATGGGTTTCTGCACACCCGTCTCACTCGTGCCTGTCACTTGTGCTCCCTTGCATTTAATTGGAGGCAGCAGCAGCAGAAATGGAACAATCCCATTAATTGGGATGGCTTGCGTTGCGCTGTTTATTGAACAACCCACCTTTGTGTCTTGGAGCCCAATAAAGCAGAAAGGGAAAACACATCACAAGTGTGGAGGTAGGTACATTTGTCTGAATTTATGGTTTCATTTACCCCAGTAAGTAAATATGCCCACCAGCCCTGAATAATTAAGTTCCCCCCTATAATAAGCAAACAAAACAGTCCATAAAGGCCAGAGCTGGCTGAGTGGAATCACCAGCCTTGCTCCATTCCCACAAATGAGATGCAAATGGATTTCCAGGGAGGAGCAGCTCTGCAGTGTCTGCTGGTGTTGGGGCTGGAGTGGGGCTGTTTCTTGTCAGGGTGAGGTGGGAGAGATGTGGGCGGTCTGAGCTGCAGCTTGTTATGGTCCAGCAGGGCTTGGTAGGGGTCTCAGATTTCATTATTATCCTCATAAATTAAAGAATTGCTGTTGTTACATGGCTTCACCTAAGGCTGAGTGTGAGGTGGAGGAAGGGCACAACAGGAAGGACATTGTCTTTGACATCAGCTGGATGTTTTCTACACCTCCCCCTCAGTCTTCACCTGCCTGGAACACCCAATTTCACCAAAACTGGGTGCAGTCTCTCCAGAGGCTGCCTCTTTTGGCCCAGAGCAGGGTGGATGAAGACCACATCACAGCATCTTGAAGTTGGCTGCTGAGCAATGTTCACCTTCCCATCCCACCAGACGCTGCCAGGAGAGCAGGAGGATTGACCTTCCCCAGCAGAAAACACTCTCAGAGGCAGAGAAGCTCAGTGCCAGGGCCAGCCTCTTCCCTTTCCCCTTTCCAAGCCACACATGCAGGTGATCAGGGAAAGGGGGGACAGTCCCAAAAGACATTTCCTGCCTGAAGTTCATGTGACTTCTAATGAAGATGAAGGAGAAGGGCAATCAGAACCTTCTATCCCATGTGAGCACCTGGTTTCAGAAGGACTATATCCCTCTTGGGCCATGGGAGGGTATCTGGGATGCCATCAGCCCCCACCTGGGACAGCAGGGAAGCATCCAGCAGAGCTGCAGTGCTTTGCTCACTGCCTTTCCATGGGAAATGCCAAACTCAGCAGCCAGCTCTGCTGAGAACTCAGCACTGCTGTGGGGATGGATCCTGCAGGCAAAAACTGGTGCTACAGTGTCGTCACTTCCCCTCTTCTAATCCTTCTTTACGCCCCAAAATGTCTCTAAAATCTGTCTGAGGAGACCTAGGAGATAGAGGCTGCACTGCGAGGAGGAGCAGAGAGCTCCAAGGGTAGTTCATTCCTTGGAGATAAAAGATGCAGCAGCACCTGCCACCTCCCCGGCATTTTTCATCGCCGTGTTGCATCGTAACAGTGTTGTCTCTGGCCTGGGGATCGGTAAAATCTTGACATCTTGACTAAATAAATTGCTATTTAATGACCCTCGATACCGATCAGGGCTGTCCCCATTATGGCAAAGCTCCCACAGGGAAGGGAGGGAGCCGGGGGGGTTCGCTCTGCCTGGAGGAGGGAGAGCTGCAGGAATTTGGGAACAATCTCTCCTCTTCTCACATTTTGCTAAGTGAGAGGAGCAGCCAGCACCACCCATAAACACAGCACAGGGCACCCTCCCCCCAGGAAACCTGCTGAACCGCCGTCCTGAACCCCGGATAATCTGTTCTCGTCTCCGCCTGACAGACCCAACAGGAATTTCTTCCTGCCTGGCGAAGGGCTGTGGGTGACAGATTCGGCACAGAAAGATTGGACTTTTTTTGGCTGAGTATTTGTGTATTTTTAGGCTGCAATGTCCTTACGAAACCAGCTGGAGCTGGCAGGCTGCCACCAAGGGTTGGGGTTGGGTTTTTCTGCTGGGTTCGGTTTGGTTTTTCGCTGCTGCCCCCAGTGCTGGCTGCAGCCCCACCTCTCCCCCCAGCTCTGCCCTTCCAGGCAGCACTCACACCCTGCACTGAGCCCACCCTTGCCATCTCCCCCCTCTCACCCCATCCCTCCCGGTGCTGGGATGCAGCTCCACAGCCAGGGAGTCCAGGCTCTCCTGGGAACCTGCAGCCCTCACTCCTCCTCTCCTGCAGAGCCGAGGAGTCCAAGCCTCCCTCTCCCTCCCTGCACCCCGGGGTTTGTCATACCCTGCAGCCCCAGCCCTGCCAGACAAGCAGCATCCCCCGCTGGGGTGAGGGCAGTGCCCTCTGAGAGCTGTGCAGGTTGGCTCTGGGGCATCCTGTCGCTCTCAGAAGCTCCCTGGGGGATCAGGTAGCTCTGGCAAGGCGTGTGTCCCTCTGTGTGGGTGAGTGCTGCTCTGTGCCAGCACCCAGCTCACGGTGAGCCCTGTCCCCCCACAGTGTGGGTGACCCTGTGGGACTGCCCTGGTTCTCTCACCCTGCTGATTCTGCAGGGTGTCTGCAGGCAGAGCTGCCGGGACACCACCGTGCCGTGGCTCCTCACATGACTGGCGGCAGGCCTGGCACCATCTGGGAGGTGAGCGTGGCACTGGCACGTGGTTTCCCGACCGTTTGTTATCTGTTTGAAATCCTTACATGGCAAAGAAGGGCAGGAACGCAGGGATTTCTCTGCAGCCAGGCTGGGTGGAGCGAGCTGTCCCCCACAGGCTCTGTGGGCAGAGATGCTGCACGGTCCCCCCACTGCCATCCCCAGGTCCTGTCCCACAGATCATCCCAGTTTGGAAGGAAAAGTTGCAGAGGGACTTTGCTGCAGCCTGTGGAGCACACAGCAGCACCCTGGGAGCTCTGTGCAGAGAGTGCAGCATCCCCCTGCTCAGGGCTGGAGTTTTATCCAAAATCCAGGTTCGGGGTTAGGAGTTAAATCCAAAGCTTAACTCCTCATTTTTCAATATATATTAAGACAACCACTGGCATATTGCTTTTATCTGCTCTTCCTAAACCCTTTGGCTTGTACTTTTAAAGCCTTTTGTCTGTGAACAGGACAGCTGGAAAGTCCTTTTTATTTCCTTAAGCAAATAGTCCATCTCATATCCCCCCTCGAGGGGCTGAGGCTTTAAGAGAGAACAAAAATGAAGGGAAAGAAAAAAAGGATGTAGTGAACACTGTGACATGCCATACAATCACTCTGTGTCTTGCTTATCCAGGCCAAGAGCTGAGCCAACCTTCAACCCCCAGCCATCCATCTCCTACTGCATTTTGGGTGGGAAAAGGGGCAATATGGGTTTCCTTCTCCAGGGTTCAGCAGCAGGGGCACGTGTTGGGGTGGGTGTGCATGGGTGTCCTGGAGGAGACCCGGCACCAGGGGTGGGTGGGAAGGGCTGTGCTGGTCCCTGGGGTTCAGCACAGCCCTGTGGAGAGCAGCAGGCACAGCTATTCCCAGCAGGCACAGCTGTTTCCAGCACCATTCCTGCAGCTCCCCGGGGTCAGCAGGATGGGGGGACACAGGCACTGCCCGGCTGTGGCACACCCAGGGCTGGGGCAGTGCTAGGGATGGCCCTCCTGCCTCCTCCCGCTCTTGGAAAGCTGCCAAGGGGTTTGTTTGTACCTGTGCTTCCCCTGGGCACACGCAGATGAGAGGAGCATTGATTTGGGCAGGGGAGCCAAAGGCAGGTGAACGTGATGCTGCTCTCCTGCCGCTCTCCTGGCAGGCTGGGCGTGAGCCAACATGTGTATCGGCCAACCTGATACACTGGAGGCAGATTTTTTACCTCCTCCTACTATTAACATTTTTTTCTTTTTATTTTTGCCCAAACACACTGGTTGGGACAGTGCTAGGTCCATATCAGTCCATTCATCCACACACTGTTACAGGGAAAATAACACAGAACCTGTCAGTCAGCTGACACCAGGCACTGTGATTTCATCTTCCCCAGGCATGTTCCTTGCTCTCAGACCACTGGCATAACACAAACCCACAACTCCTGTTTTGTCAACCCCCTCAGAAGACCCTGTAACTCCCCCCCTGCCTCCCCACCTGCCCCAGCTCAGGCTCCTGGGGTAATTCTGCTCTGTGTTTGGGGGTCAGTCCGAGCCTTGCTGGGCATTTACAATGCACTTCACCCTCTTGTAGTGCCTTCCTTCCTGGGCTGTGTGTGCACCCCAGCATTGAAAAGAAATTCAGTGCTCTAAAATTGCAAGCCAGGCCATGAAACATCATGTGAGCAGCCACTGGAGCTCTGAGGCTTTGACAGTACATTTAATAGCATAAATTGGAATTTCTCAATCCCCCAGTACTGCTCTTGGCATATAAGGTTTGGTGATAGTATAAAAACCATTCCCAAATCCTCCTTCAGGAAAATACCAGCCAGTACATCCTACCAAGCAGCATTAATGTCAGTTTAAACATTTTCAGTTAAACAGCTCCACGGTCTTGCAGTCCCAAATATGAGCAATTCTGCACCAGGGAGTGTGCTGAGCAGTGAGGCCAAATCTGCAATGGGCAGGGACAGGAGAAGGAAAGGGAAGGAAGAGGCTGATGCCAGCTACAGATGCTGAGAGCTGGGAACCAGTAACAGAGTCCAGGCAAAAACCCTTGCTCAAATTAAACTCACCTTGGAAGCATCAACTTGGCCTGGAGAAATCCCCAGAGGACCTTCTCACTGAGCAAAAACGCGTGAAAGAAAAAATGACACAAATACAGGAGCTACAAAAAAAGTCAGGGAAAAAAGGCTCCACATTTCTGCCCAGGAGCTCAACCACCTGCACCCTGGGGTGGAAGAGCCTCCAACCTTGTCCCCTGTCTCCACCCAGTCCCACCTGCACACAGGACCAGCAGCACAAGTCCCAGAGGTGACTGAGGGGAGCGTGCAGCACTGGACACTCCTGCGTCTGAGCAGCCTCTCCCCACCTGTGGCTGCTCTCTGGGCAGGGCTGGACGGGTTTCCCCTTTTCCTGTGCTTCTCAGCACCAGTGGAACTCCCTCTGAAGGGGAGCACAGGGGCAGGGCAGCGTGGCTCAGCCCTGCTGCGCTCATTCAAACATCTGCAATCACTGTGGGAGGCTTCAGAACATCTGCTTAGAATAGCTGGTAGTAAATAGAAAGTGTGCTAAATGCAGAGGTCACCCCCACATGACCTGTTCATCTTACCAGGGGTTTCTCTGAGTGCCTGAAGGAGCTGCCCCAAGCTCTGCTCTGCCGATTCTGTCTCGTGTGGCTCATCCCACATTCATCTTCCCTTGCCCCAGAGCAGAAGTACCATCAGGGATCTGTAGGCTGTGCTTTGCCCCTGCTGACTCTGGTTGATGTGTTGCTACTTTGCACCATCTTGACAAGAAATGTGGGTGCAGGATTAGCACGGGTGTCCTCCCTGCAGTCCCAGCACAGAGTGGGGCATCCCACGGTGACAGTGGGCACAAGCAGCTCTGCTCCCTGGGAGGGAGGGGAGAGCTCCCCTCAACATAGAACTCACATCAACAGGGGAGACCTGAAGGGAAAATTGGCCAATATCCAGTCTCTTTCTTTCCACATGCTGCCTCACATCCCCTGCCACGTGTTCCCATAACAACCCAGCCACAATTACGCACCTCTGTGGTTTCCACCGCGGCCCCGCAGCTGCTCCCTCTGTGCCACAGCGTGCCACGTCCTGCTGGCTCCCTGCCCCTGCCTGCCAGGCCTGGGCACGTGGCAGATGAGCCCAGGGATGCTGGCTGCCTGCTCCCTGGCCCCTTGCTCTACAGTGCTTTGCCTCCTTCCTTTTCCTCACTCATGCCTTCATCTCCTCAGTCCTCAGCCCTGGGGACGGGGGGGGTCATGCAGTGAGGGTGTGAAGACCCCACATGAACAACATTTACGGGGTGCAGGGGATAAGCAACAGTGCAGATATGACCCAGACCCACCCTGCAGCCCTCCCTGTACACACCTAAGTGGGCAATCCTGGGATTCGGGGGTGATTTCTATTTTCACTTTGCAGTGGGAGCCAAAAATCTCTTTATTCTGAGAGGCTTCAAACATTGATTGGATACGGCTGATCCTTCCATCAGCTGGTGCAGTGCCACCAGATGAATAAATCTTGCATGCATCTGTAATTACTGCTTAGCTTGTGTTTAAATGCAGTGTCATTGATCTGCAGAACTCATCAAAATCCGTATGGGAATGCATGAAATTACATTGGATGAAGCAGAAAAGTACATGACAACATCCATTTTCAGCCTTGTTTGTTTGTCAGAAAGGAAAAAAAAAAAAAAAGAAGGCATTTATTTATCTCTATTCAAATTCTTGGGTTAAATTGTGAGTTAATCATCAATTGTAACACCATTTTATGGGCTGCTCTTTATGTAGGGAATATATTTCTTTCTTATAATAGGCCTTAATAGAATACCCTAAACTTCTACCAGCCTTTCAGTATCTGCCCCTACATGGGCAAAATCCCAATGAAAAGCATGGAAGAATATTGCCTAAGGGTTGTAAAACTCAGCTGTGGAAAGGCCTTGTGGTCAAAGCTCCTGACTGCAGCTTAGGGAACCCAAAGTGCCATCACAGAGTTCCCATCGTGTCCTCAGGCAAGTCCTCCATCCCCTCAGTACTTTTCTTGCTCCCAAAGCAAGGGTGATGGGCAGCATTTCCCTGCTGCAGTGGGAGGCTGGGAGCACACATCAATGCCGAGGTGCTCCAGCAGCAGGGAGCAAGGACAAGCTCGTGCTGAGCAGCCATCTGCTCGAGGTGCTCTCCTCCCTCCTGCAGACAGGAGGAGGATCACCAAGAGCATTGATTGGCAATAAAGCCCACAGTCTGGAAGAACTTCTGATGTTTTCCAGACCTCAGGCTGCTCTGGCCCAGCTCCATCCTCCCACTGGAGGGTGGGTGCTCCTGGGTCCGTTCAAAGCTCTCCCACAAGCAGGCAGGACCCACCTGGGTCACTGCAGCACCTCACAGCTCCCAGCTGATGTGGCCACTGCCAGGTCCACAGGCAGGCAGCACAGGCTGCTTTGGGCAGGGACATGTCCCCAGGGCACAGGGAAAGGCTGCACAATCTCAGGTGCAGAGACAGCTGTCCCCAGCCCTGGTGGAGGGACATCCCTCTGAGGGGCATCCTCAGCTCATTTCCCACAGAGCCACCCCAGCTTTGTGGCTGGGATGTCCCATAAGGAGCATCCCAAAGGGGTTTCATCATGCACACATCCCTGATGCATCTTCAGCTGAACACAAGGATCAGCCCACTCCTGCAGAGCCCTGGCAGCAACCTGAACCACTGTCTGGAGGACTGCAGGAGTTTAATCCCAGGAGTGGGTGTGTGGTGCCAGACCAGGATTACAGACCTCTGAGGTTGCTTAAGCCAATAAAAGGGACAAAGGAAAGGTGGGGGGTCAGCAGGACCTCCCTGTCAGTGCAGCCTGGCCCAGGTGACAGGTTTTCCTGGTGGGAACAATCGAGCTATTTTGCTACATGACAAACAGATCTCCCCCTAACAATGATTCAGCTGAACATCTCCAAAAGGGATGAGAAACTCCATGAATATTCCCTTATGTGTCTCTGCTTCTGGATCCAGCCTGGAGAGAAATCAAAGTGCTGCAACACCACAGGCAGGGCTGTTCCTGGAGGAGCCTCAGCTGCTGAGAAGGACCAGAAAGTCCATTTGGGTGGCACAGGTTTTGCATGCCCAAGAGATCCACCTGTGCCTGCCATAACCAAGATATTTTTAGAGTGCAGCCAAGGGTAAAATTTCCAGATCTTGCTTCTGCTACCTGTGGGTCACATCTGTCCATGGCAGAGCACCAGCTGACTTTGGTCCCCGTGTTTTGTGGCAGGGATGCCTAAGTGGGATTTGAAAGCAGAAATCCCCATAGCTTGCTAATAGATCAGGAAAATGGACAGATGAGAAGATCCAGAGCTATGATTCCCTCTCCATTGCTAGCAACACGTCTCCCTCAGCAGGGTGAGTGGATAAATGAGGCCCCTGAATGCAGCCAGCTCCTGACAGACCCACCCCACTCCTCATAATTGCACCACGGTCCAGCCATGGACATCCTCCAGCTCCTTGCTAGGAGGGCACAGATCTCATTAACTGGGGTTTTCCTGCACAGCATTACATCTAAATCCCTCAGCGGTGCTGTCCCTGCTGCAGACAGTCACCTAGCACTACAGAACTGCAGCTATAGCTGATTTTTTCCTTCCAGCTTAGAAAAGATGTTAATGCTACTTCCCCAACTGCCACAAGTGTGTAAATACACGTCCCAGGCCTTTGTGCACACCCTGATGAATCTCTCTGGCCAGCGGGCTGATTAAAAGGTTAAAGTCTGTGGGACTGGTTTCTCTGTGGTCCCAGCTGTCTGCTTTCCAGGATTGGAGTAATTCTGAACAATTAGCTCATTTGGCCTCGGGGCCAAATGTAACCAAATGTAATGGGCTGCCCTGTGCTGTAGGAGCGCTGGGGTGAGCACTGGATGCTCTGTGCTGCTCATGGATGCTCGGTGCTGCTCGCTGGGGCTGTGGCACAGCAAGCTGGGTGTGTTGATGCCTCTCCCCTGCGTGCTCTGAGCAGGGGCTCCATCCCATAACAAGCCCTTCATTATCCCAAACTCCCCGGGGCTTATTTTTAGGCCCTCCTTTTCTTTCCTTTCTTTCTTCTTTTTACAGTGCAGAAAAATCATCAGCTCCACTGTCAGCAGGTTTATAACAGCAGTCCTGGAGCAAAGAAAAAAAAAAGCTTCAAACCTACTGACTGTTGCATAAAGGTTTTGGCACGGATCCTGCTCACTTGCAGGGTTCTGAGTCCCACCATTCCTCATCCCTTCTCTGTCCTTCAGAGCTGGGAGTCAGAGGGGAGCAGGGCTCCCTCCTTTCCTCACCCCAGACAGGATTCAGGACGTGAGGAAAACCCCCTCCTCTGTGGTGGAAGGCTCCAAAGTGCTTCCACGCAGGTTGAGATGCTTCCCAGGGGATGTGCAGAGGTCTACAGAGATGTCTACGTAGAAATGAGTGGGGGATAGGAAGAAAGAGAGAGGACAGCTGTTCCCATTCAGAAATTAACAAAGTTAAACTCAGACATGGCAGTTTAAAAACCAGAAAGAGGCAGTTTTTTTACAGACAGGGTAGCTGAGCTGGGAAATTCCTCGCTGCAGATGTGGCTGTTGGAAGTTTAAATTGCTGTAAAAAGTGCCTAGGCAAATTTCTGGAAGCAGAATCATTGAGGGGTAATAAATATAAAGATATAACGCTTCTCTTTGAAACTCTGTTATCCATATGAAGCACTGGAGGCTGGGAAAGCTGAGTACTGCATACTTGCCCTGCATTCCTACTCTTCTCAACATCTGCTCTTGGACACTAGCTAAGCTAGGTGAGTCATTGATCTCATCCAGACACATTCTTTTTCTCCTTTGTAAGGGTTTGTTTCAGTATGTAAAATTAAAAAAAAATCTTTATCATCCCCTCTTACATCCCATCCAATTTTCAGACTTCACTTCACTGCAGAAAGATGAGCCCACATCTGCTTTCCCAGGGCCCCTCCAAACCCCTGTCTGGGTAGGTTGTGAGTGCTAGATTTTCCTCCAGAGGCCCCCACCAGAGCTCTCTGGTCACAACCTCAAACCAGAACACAGTGGCCTTTTCTCCCAGCAGTGAGGGGACCATCATACATTGCTGACCAAATCCCCACCCAGGAGCAAAGCCAGCAGCTTACACCTGGAGACCCCTCGTGCCCTGAAGAATCTTTGTTAAGTGGTTGCTGTTTAGTAACTCTGCTCATCCAAATGTGATACTAAAAATTATCCTGGATCCAGTCATGCCTTGGAAAATTGCAAGTCTAACTAGGACAGCTAAACTCCAACCCCCTTTTGTTCATTCCTTCTGCCTGTCATTAGTATTAATATCAACTTGTCAGGTTGATGTACAAGTCCTGTACAGCCCTGCTCAGTGCAGGGCAAGAATAAAGGCATCAAAAAGCAGCATTCCTTCTGTCACCTTCTTTAATAGCAGGGACCATCCTCCTCATTTCCCAAGGGAGGGTAGTGAAAACCCATGGCATCCAGCAAGGTTCTTTCAGGAGAGCAACCCCAGTAATCCCTGAGCCTGGTGACACTCACTATCAGCAGCCTGCAGGAAGCAGGCACAGAACTGGCGTGTCCAAAGCTTGGACTTAGCTGGGGGAGGGGAGCTGGGGAGTGTCCATGCTGGTATCTCATCTGCTTGGGTATGAGGTGAGGTTTTCATTAGGAGCAGTGGCAGGACAGCAGAGCCTGCCCTGTAATTCATGGGATTCCCATCGAGGCAGGACTGGCTGATCAGGGAGTTCTGCCAGAAACACAAAACACGTTGCCCAAAGTCCAGGAGCAAATTCCCAAGACCACCCTTCTCTGGGCTGGGCTGAGAAAACACCAGGCAGTGTTCTTGCCCTCTTAGCTGAGTTACTCATCCCCTGTGATCTTTTCCCCCCCTGCCATAACCCACCTGGGAGCACCAAGGAACACGATGTTCCACCTTTGTCAGGGGGAGAGGAGGGCTCTGCCCCTGTGTGTGTGCACATCACAGTCCCCACCCTTAGGGAGGATCGATCCTGAAGGGACACAGTGCCACTGCTTGGCCACATTTCAAGCCTTCGGTAGCTGATGATTATTTCAGACACGGTGACATCGCTGCTGTGTGTGCTGGATAGCTGCTGGATTCTGATTTTCTTGATTTTCCCCCTTCCCCTAAAATATTACAGTGGATGTGGCTGGAAAAGCACCGTGGTGCCATGACCTCTGGGTGCTTGGCCAGCACCAGCTGCCCTGGGCAGCCAAACCAACCTGGATCACAGCTGCAGTGCCCACAGTTCTTCCCTCTGGTAGGAGATACAGGCAGAGTTTACTGTGCTGATGTGGAGGCACTCCTGACACTCCCCAAACCCAGTGCTAGTCCTCTGAATCCTTCCTTTATGGTCACTAAATATTAAATGGTTTTGATGCTAAATGTCCATGGATTTGTGTGTTCATTGGTGGAGGAAAGGAGGAAGGGAAGGTGGAAGGTAAGATCAGAGACAGGTGGCCTTCCAGTCATGAGTGAGGAAGGAGTGCTCCAGTGGAGACATCTTTACATAAGCATCTAGATTTGGATGAGATGGATCCAGCTTGTGACAACCTTGATTAAAAACGCAGCATTTGCCAGGGCACAGTGTTGGAGCTGCCCCTTGAGTGCCTCAGTACACAGAGTCCAAAATAACTCTGCAGTGACTCAGCTGCGTGTTGACAAGTGGGGATCTGCTTCCTCAGTCAAATCCAAGGCAAGCCAAGGAGCTGGGGCTGGGGTATCCCATGCACTCATGGCCTTTCCTTCACGGAGGAGACATGCCAGAGGTCAGGACTGCCAGGATGGAGGAGCTGCTGGGAAGGTGACACTGTCTGCAGGCTTGCTGTCCCGAAATCCCACCCCTGCTCCCTGCAGACCTGCCCCAGACCAAGGCCCAGCTGTGGCTGCTGCTGCAGTGCAGCTTGTCGAGCGCTGACGACGACGTGAGCCCAGCACTGGCACAGTGTGAGCACCTCAGGCGTGCCCAGGGATGCTGCCTGCAGAAACACTGCCACAGTGCCACCTGGGAGGCAAGAAAAGCCCAGCAGAGGTGTACCCATCTCGCTGCCATTAACCTCAGTAGATGTGAATGTGCATCTGTGTGAGCTGTGCCGCAGGTATCCAGCCTTGACCACAGCCTGCAGCCTCAGCTGCCCAGTGGAGCCTTTGGCACGGGCAGCACAGTCCTGGGACAAGTTCCTGTGGTGGCAGAGAGCCTGGGGAGGGGTCCCTGTGCACACACTGCACGTAGGCTGCTGCCACCAGGCTCTTCCCGTGGGACAACTTGGACAGAAGTCCTTTCTTTCTCCATGAGGTGTCTCTGGCATCAGCAGTGCTGCTCCCACGTGCTGTGGTAGCGAATGAAGGTGCCAGTGACTGTAGATATTCACTATCAGCTAGTCTGTACAGAGCTCCTGCATTTGCTAGCCTCCCTTCAGTGAGCTCCTCTCCCATGGTAATTGGGAATTGCCATTTCTTCTGCATTTTGCTTTTAGCAGCATAATAAAGTTGGGCTTCACCTCCCTGAGCCTGATAAACTGAGTGACTCAGAAACCTGCAATCTGCTTCAAAACAAAGTATTTAAGATAAAAGATGGAAGTAGTAATGGAGCTACTCAGCTCAGGAGCAGAAATGCTGGAGGGTTACTCATGTGCTCTCTTCTGACCTTCATTTTAACCCTTGCAAACCCTGGGCAGGGCAGGCTGCAAGCCAGAGCTGCTGTGTCATGTCAGAGATGCCTCCAGCCCAGCGTGCAGACCCTGGAGCTGGGCAGCAGAAGTGCTCTGATGCCAACCCCGATGATGTGGGAGAGGGAGAGCCGAGCTCTCTCTCCACGGCCTCCAAAGTGCTCCTCTTTCTGCTGGTTAAACAGATGCCAGCTTCTGAGGGGATTATGTGTCACCCAGCCTGTTGGCTGTGACGGCCAATTATCATCTCCCACAACGGTTTGGCCTCGAGATTTGCGGTTCAGAGGGCACACCCACGAGCGCTGCCATCCAGTGCCACGTGCAGCAATTTGTCCCCACTTGGGGACACCAAAGAGGTGGCACCCCCGGGACACCCTGTGCCCCCCTGGCTCAGGCTCAACCCAGCAAACCAGCAGGTCCTTCCAAGCACCAGTGGAACCTCAGAGGCACCTTCAGCAGGAGCCAAGCAGAACAAGCAGCAGCTAAAATCAGCTCACCATCCCAACAGCAGCCTGCCTGAGCTTCCCATTCCTGCAGCTGGGTGTTAGCGTGGCAGCCAGGCCAGGCTCCTGCAGCTGAGCTTCACAGGGGGCACACACCAGCAGGGTCCAGTTCAGCTGCAGCCAAATCCAGGGGAAATAATGTCTGCTGCAGCTTGAGGTGGGAGACAGTCCAGGGGAGAGCAGCAAAAACAGTTATGGAATGCAGCCTCGAAACCAGCACTGACAATATTGTATAACTTCATAGAAATTGATGGCTGACCCTCGTCAAGACTCCCAGGAACAGATGAAAAGCAGATCCAGGCAGCTGAAAGAATTTAAGTCCTTGAGAGACACGCAGAGAGTGGTGGAAAAGACGGGAGATGAGGGAAGAGATGGAGAGGGAAGTTAAAAGAAAAGGCAGAGGGTGTGTTGACAGACCAAGTATCCACTCTTTGGCATCACCTTGGAGTGTTTGGATGGTGAGGACAGAGGAGAGCCTGCCTCTCCAAGCCCCAGCACTGCAGGGCTGCCTCGGTCTGCGGGGCCACATGAAGAGATGCAGCTGCCTCTTAAATAACAGCAGTTGACACCAGTTGTGAATAGATGAGTGATCGTGGCTTCAGCCCTCACAGCAGAGGATCTGATCTCAAATGAAGCCCCATTCATCCATCCATCCAGGGCCCATCATAAGGTTATTAAGGAAGCATCTGTCATGAAACCACAAGGCCTTTAAATGCTTGGGAAAGGGCACTGCAAAAATAAAAGCCTGCTCAGCTTCTATACTTTTCTCTGGGTGATATGGTTCTTGGAATTCCTTAGCAAAAACAAATTATAAATAAGATGGGTAAGGAAAATACGTGATGTGAGCAGGGGGAGGTTTGGGTTTGACCTTAGCATGGAGTTGGGCTGTGTGTTTGCTGTTCCTGGAAAGGCAGGGCCAGGGAGTTTTCTTGGGTAGCAGAGTGCACAGCCCCAGCACACCTTGTTCTGCTCTGGAGCCCTGGCTCAGAGCACTCCCTCCAGGACACAAATGGAAAGCCAGTCCCTGGTTTTGGGTGCAGCAGGGAAAGCATCTCCAGCAGCAGGACGGGGCCAAGTTTGGGCCAAGCAGGATGTGCTGTGGCAAGACACAGGAGCCTGGGGAGGTGATTTCAGTTTTCATCAGGACTAAATCCACACTCTGTGTTTTAAAAAAATCACATTTAAGAGAAATTGGAGCGTCTGTGTGCAGCCTTAGCAGTGGTGAGAAAGACGTCACCGTGTGATGCAGCTTTCTGTTTATAATTCATATTAAATTGTAATCCAAATGCCTCTTTTCTTTATAGATTGTTTTGGAAAATTGTCTTGAATGTGGATGGGAAAATGAATTGTGGTCTTATGTGTGAATCTGTTGGGTTCCTCTACAGAAATATTTCATGCCCAAAGACAGGAGTTCCTACCCCAAGTTTCAGCCTAGGGGGGCATTGTCTGTGTTCATAGATTTTAAGCCTAGAGCAGAATAAAGTTACATGTTTTAAAACTGTCCAAGTGCTTTAGAAAGCTAAATCTCCCCTGTACCCCCTGACAAAGCCCCGGTTTGTACTCCCAGGTTATCACCATCGGAGTGAGGCCCTGGGGTTCTGTCCAAGTGCTGCATCTCCCGCAGCCCCAGCCCTGGGCTGGGTTTCAGACTGAAGCAGTGACTCACTTGGGCAGCTTCATCTCCCCCCATCCGAGCTGACTGAAAGCAAGGCATCCCACTGGGCATGGCATCTCCCTCCCTTCCCAGCACAGGCAGAGCCATCTCCCCAGGGGGACTCGACCTGCGTGTTCTGGGAGCCAGACCTGTGTGCTCCAGCCTCTTGTCTGAATCAACCCTGGCACAAAAGCGTGTGTGTGTGTCCAGAGTCCAGCACAACGGACCAGTTGGGACCTTTGTCCCCCAGGGAATAAAAATAGCAAGTAATATTAAAACTGTGTATTTTCACAGATTGCAATCAGGACTCACAACACACCCCACTTAATTTCCTGCTTTCACTTCGCTATCAGATTTTATGCTTAGGTTAGTGGGGTTTGTTTTTCCCCAGAACAGGATTTTTTTTTCCCCCCTGTAACTACAATATATTCAGCCCTGAAAAATGAGATTGAAAAAGATTAATAGGAAGCTGAAGGATTCATCTGAGATATTGACAAAGATTATTGTGTGCCTTATTCTTATCTGTTTTCTTTTCCTTTTCCCTTTTTCTCTCAGCTACCTAGACAGCTTAGATCGAATCGGAGCTGCAGACTACCAGCCCACGGAGCAGGACATCCTCCGGACCAGGGTCAAGACAACTGGCATCGTAGAAACCCATTTCACATTCAAAAACCTCCACTTCAGGTTAGTCTAAAACTGCACAGTAAGTTTTCAGAACTATTTATGGCAGGGTTTCACCACAGTACCTAAAGGAGAAGTTGTTAAGTTGCTGGTCAGTGCGTGGGCAGCTCTCACTGCAGAGGACATGGAGCTTTGGAGGGTCAACAGTGTGAAATGTTTGGTCTTGGAAGTCACTGCCTGTAAGGCAGAAGCTCGTGGCAGCTTCTTCTAAGCCAAGCATCACCTGTTTGTTGAAAAGTGTAATGTGAGATTGACCCCCAAGTCCAATCAAGCTCCATAAATGTGGAACTGTTTGGCCAGATCTTTCTCTGAGGTGGCTCAGTCCGTGGAGTTACTGCTGTGCATTGACCTGCAAGATCCCAGCCAGCAGAGAGAAGGGGGCATGAGGACAGAGGGCCGTTCCCAGAGAGTGTTTAGAGCATATGAACTCCAGAGCATAAGGTCTGCACCCCCACAGACCCTTTGGGGCCCAGCTGCTGCTGAGGCCACCCCAAAAATCCCCACCTCCCCATCTGTCACTGCTCCTCCCTGTCCTCCTCGCACCCACTGCTTTGCATTTGGAGCCTCCCAGGGCCCCCCTGGCCACAAAATGCCAAGAAAGCCGAAGTTTCCTGGTGCTCGAGAGCGAGTAGGTGCTGATGGCCCTCTCCTGTGCCGCAGGCTCTTCGACGTGGGGGGCCAGCGGTCAGAACGCAAGAAGTGGATCCACTGCTTCGAGGACGTCACAGCCATCATTTTCTGCGTTGCGCTGAGCGGCTACGACCAGGTGCTGCACGAAGATGAAACCACGGTGAGTCTGAGCGGGTCCTGGAGGCCCCAGCACCTCTGTATGGGATACTGCATAGCCAGCAGCCTCTTGGAGACCTCCCTGGGGGGCCACAGCTCTGGTTTTTGTCTGTCACTCCCCCCGGACTCTGAAGTCCTGGGGAGGTTTGTCCTCCTGCACACTCTCTGAAATGAAGTCTGCGTGCCCAGGTAACGCCTCCTTGCCCCAGTGGAGTCACAGTGTTTTATTTCTGCTCTCTGTGTGTGTTCAAAATGCCTCGCAAGAACCTGTGTGAGCACGAGGAGGTGCAGCACAGCGGGTGTTGGGGCAGATGTCAGGGAAATGGTCAGGCTGTGATGCAGGGCTGGCCATGCACACCCAAGGCTTGGCCTGGGAGTATAACCCATTTCTTCAGGCTGCAGAGATTCATTTTCCTCAGTGAGAATGGAACTGTTTGATTCCTCAGGTAATTTGCTCTAGGAGGGATTTTTATGACTTCCCACTGTGACATTAGACTCAAAATACCATCTGGAAATAAAGCAGGCGAGGACCTGTGTGCTCCCTGGTATTAGAGTGCAATTAATAGGAGTGAACTGAGTACACAGAGAGGATGCAGTAGGACTCATGACTGCACTGTGGCCGTTCATTCAGTGTGAGGGGGTGTGTGGTTTTAATGACAACAGCTGTGGGCACCCAGCTGCATTTGTCTAATGAGAAGGAACTGGGGGCCATGTCAGACTGAGGAAGGATTTCACTGGTGCCCAGTCCGTGGCAGCACAGAGGGCTCGTTCCTGCCAGCTCTGAGGGGTTCTGTTCTGCTGGGAAAGGTGTCAGGCTTACGGAAAGCTGTGGATGAGGAAGGAATCCAGCAGAAGATTGCTGTTGGGTAACGGTTGTCTTGTCCCCCAAAGACTACGGGTACTGTGGTTTGTAGCCTCTGAACCAGGTTTATGAGCTCTAGCTAACTCTTTGGTGAAGTCACCTGGTTGTTTGGATGGTACTGAGGTCACCTGGTTGTTTGGATGGTACTGATGCTAGAATTCAGGGTGATATCAACATCATCAGTCACAGGTTCCAAGGGAATGGCATGAAGCTGTGTCAAGGAGAGGTTCAGGCTGGAAATTAGGAAAAGGTTCTTCACTGAGAGTGTGACTGGGCAGGGGAACAGGCTCCCAGGGAAATGATCACAGCACCAAGCCTGCCAGAGTGCAGGAAGTGTTGGAACAACACTCTCAGGCACACAACGTGATTCTTGGGGTTGTCTTGTGCAGGGCCAAGAGTTGGAGTCAGTGATCCCTGTGGGTCTCTTCCAATCCAGGATATTTTATGATTCTATGATTCTGTGATCATGACTGCCTCCCTCCAGATGGGACACCCTACATCCTCTCATGTCCACTTATTTGTACCCTCCACTTGTCCCCTCCCTCTGCCCCTGGCCCTGATATTCTTAAGGATGCTCAGCCCTGTAACACTGACTGGGAATGAACCAAAATCTTCTGCTGTGATTTGAAAAACCCAGCCATTATCTGAATACCACAGAGCTCTGCAGCCAGGCAGTGGAAACAGCCAGGAGATACAGAACACACAGGGAGAGGGCAGGTGCAGGTGACAGGGAGCAAAGCTGTTACCTGAGCAGAGAGCAAGGTGCTCTGTAGGTAGAACTTGGACTGTGACACCCGAAGGCAGCTTTTAATACGGGTCACCTTTGGGTGCTCATCTGCACAAGCCAGAGCCTGTGATTCAAAGCCACAGAGCACAAAATGGAAGGGAAGCCTGAATGCCAATGCCATTTTATAAATGTCAGGCTTAACTCCGCTCCTCTGAACCGGAGGTTAGAGCATCTCTCCTGGGGAGAGCACTGCCAGTGACTTTCCCTCGCCCAGCACCACCCTGGAGACAAGCAGGGTGCCAGCTCAGCCTCCCTCCTCGAGTGCCCTGCTGCAGAAACTGGGATTTGTGCATCTCCAACCTTCCTTTTGCAGCAGGAGAGCGGGCTGGTGCAGCTCTGGCACAGCGCTGACATTTGCTTGCTATTTCAGTCCCTTCTCACAACACATTTCGGGGGATGCTGAGCAACAGGAGGGCAGAGGCAGCTGCTGCTCATTTACACATTCGGCGTAAACGGGGAAAGGATCCGGCATCGCCACCGCCGGCAGGACGCCCCTGCCTAACCCAGATAAACAGCCCTGGGCGAGGCCAGTGTGAATGGGAAAAAAACACTGGTGGGGGAGATTGCCTGCCCTGTTCCATCCCCGTCACAAATGGCAGGTGGGAAACGCGGCACCCACAGACCCTGAGCCCTCCCAGCTGAACCCCCCAGGGCTCCTCCTGCTCGTGGTGGCTCTCCCAGAGCCCAGCAGTGAAGCAGCAGCTCCTCACCCTCCCAGAGCCCAGCAGTGAAGCAGCAGCTCCTCACCCTCCCAGAGCCCAGCAGTGAAGCAGCAGCTCCTCACCCTCCCAGAGCCCAGCAGTGAAGCAGCAGCTGACTTGCCGCCTGCATCCGTCACATCTGCCGGCTCTAATGACGTCAGTCAGCTTTTATTGCTGCTTCTCACTTGGAAAACACAAAGAGGAGGCAGCTGAGACATTGAAATGGAAGCTCCTCCAGCCTCATTTTCTAGAGATGCTCCCTGCAGTCCAGGCCCTTCCAAGCTGTGCCGAGCTGCAAGCTTGGGGGTTGTACAGATGTCTCTGTGAGTATGGACAGACTTGCAAAGAGCTTTCATTGCTGGCAGGGAGCCAGGAGAGGGAAAAGGCCCTACTGCATCTCAGCACCCCAAAAAAACCCTTCCAGAGTTGGGTGCATGGGGAGAATGGCTTTTCCTCCAGTGCCCACCACCCAGTTTGTCAATGAGCACAGGATTTCACAGGCGCTTTTTGCACTTCTCTAAGTCAAACCACGCTCCAGGTGGAGGACACTGCAGTTCAGATGCAGTCAGCCAAACACAGAGAAGGGAGGGGCTGGTCTGGCTGAGCCTCAGCTGGGACAAGTGCAGGGTCAGCTCGATTCCCAGAATAAAGCTCACAAACAACAGGTTTCCTGTGAATCCTTTCCAAAGAGCTGGTTAAGCAAGGCTGGGTGAAACACCCCCTGAGCTGTCCCTGCCCTGACAATTCAAACACAGCGCTGTGCTTGGAAAGGGGTTTGGGGGTTTGCTGTGCCCTTTGTTTTAAAAGACTGAGCACCCACCCTCCTGCAGCAGCTAAAACAGGGAAGCCATCCCTGCTCCCTAAGAGCAGGCAGTCTTGGATAAGGGATGTATTTTCTCTCCAATTCGCTGCCACAAAGAGCTGCACAGCAGGAGTCAAGGAAAGCAAGCACTTCCCCATGTCCAGATCAGAAAGACATAAAGAAAACTTTCTGCATCTGTGATTTTTAGGCCCATGTACACACAAAGATCACATTTTGCCTTTACCAAGTCCGTGGCAAGGAGCTGCCAGGATCTCTGCCGTGTTTGTCCACACTGGGAATGTCCTGGTTTTAACTGACAGAACATCTTCAAGGATTGTGTCTTTGCATAACAAGGCTATTTTGTCTCATTTCTGTATTATCTTCATGTTTCATAAATTGAGGTTACAGGAGGAAAAGGCTCAGCCCTGTAATCTGGGAGGAGAGAGGGACAGCAGTCATACCACTTAGTAAAACTTGAGAAAACAATTAAGGTAGATTTCTGTTGTTCCTTTTAAGTGGAATTCCTAATGGAATTTTTAAAAAGCAATGGCATGGAACCTGTCATGGGAACTGAGACTATGCCCTGGTTTTTCCCTTGCAAATTCAAAGGAGTTGTGGCAAGAGAGGGAGATGTTCATGCTGTACATTGCTGCCTTTGAAACTCAGATATTTAGGTCAACCATACCTAGCCAGGACATGCAAGCATTGCTGGTGTCCCCATTGCTGAGGCTGGGATGGGTTGGGGGGCTGTGCTGGTGACCCTTGGTGTGCATTAGTGTTGGCCTGGTGGCTCTGTTGCATTGCATGACCTGGTTACTGTGCTCTCCCTGCTGTCATTGGGCAAGGAAAATGGAATTGCAGTGCTCAGAAATTGCCTGAGGAGTGACAAAGCAAGAGAAAGTGGCTTGGACATCTTAGGAAATGTAAGCAGGAGGGGGAATATGGAGTCTGTGTGCTCTGGATAACCATCAGTGTCCTTACAGTTGGTGTGACAGCCAGTGCTTAATGACCAAGGAAAACAGAGACCATGCAATCAACTGTGTGCTGCAGAAATCACCAGCTCTCCTCCCATGCTCCAGTGAAAAAAAAGATGGGTTTTATGAGTGTGTTTCTGCCTGGGCAGAGCCTTGACCACAGCATCCTTTCTCCCTCGTGCTCGGGGGAAAGCTGCCTGCCTTTCACATCAGCGACAGGAGCGTGCTTGTGCAGTGACACCTGAACTCAGCTGTGAGCAATTCTCTCTCTTGCCCTGTGCAGGAAAAGTTAACTGGACTTTGAGTACGTGTGAGCAAGTGGTTCCTCCTCTGCAGCGTGGCTGGGGGGGCTGCCTTGCTTGTCGGGGTGTAACGTATTTGCAGGCACCAGGATTTAAAATAGCAGTTTGGAAAGATAAGTGACATTTAGATGTCAGTGTTTGAGGAGCCCTTCCCTTGATGACAGACCCAACCACGAAGTGAGAAAAAGCAGCACGATGGATCCAAAAGCAGGTGAAGTGATTTATATCACGTCATCTAAAAATATGAGGAGTGTAATAACCTTCAGTGGCTCCCAGCAGAGCAGGCACGACTGCCCCGTCACAGCAGCGCAGGTGCTCCTGAGAGGGGCCCAAGGCAAGCTCTGAGGGACTACAAGGGCCTTCCACTGTGGATTTACTGGGAGGAGGGGGAATATTTGAGGGCTCTAACTTCTCACTCATCCTTTAGCAGCAGCCTGTCCTTTGACATTTGGTACCCAGACACATCCTCACCTCTCAGCTGGGTCTGCCACAGCTGTTAGAGGGCTGCTACCAACATCTGTTGGACCAGTAACAGCTGGAAGGGAAGGGAGAGGGAGACAGTGAGGCATTCCCAGTGTTAGCCACACCTGGACAGGCTTGCACCCATGCCTGGGCTCCCACAAGCCTCCCCAGGATGTGACATTTCCCACGTGGCATCCCGGGATGACAACAGCATCATCCGTGCCTGCTCATCAGGATACTGCTCTGCACCTTTGCCACACACACAGAACTAGCAATTCCTGGCTTGTGAATAGTGTCATCTCCTCTTTAGTGGTGGGCAAGGAAAAGGTGGATTTGAGACCAAAACATTGCCCATGTAAATAAGCAGGAGTGGGCAGAACAGCTGGTTGTGTTTACTCAGCTAACTGGCAGAGCTGAGGGAAAAATCAACATGGAGACATCAGAAAGCCAGGTCAGACAGCCTTGGGAAGCTTTCAAACTGGAATCTGGAAGGAATAGAGGACATTAGTGTAACTGTGGTGTTCTGCAGGGCTGTTGGTTTGTGCTGTGTGTGTGTGATTCTGGGATTCTGTATTCTGGGGACAGCTGAACACTAAGAGTCTCTATTTCTTGGGAAAACACTCTCATTTCCTAACATGTATTAACACAAATTAATCAAACTTTATAAGAGGAGTAGAAGGATTGCTGTAGGATCTTTACATAGTCTTACTCTAGAAGAGTAGTTGGCTTCACCTAAACACAAAGCCCATCTGAGCAGTCCTCAGCTTCTGATTCCTGGAAAAACCCGACGCTGCCCGTGGTGCTCCCTGTGCCACAGGGAGCAGTTTCACCCCACTGCTCCCACCAGGGCTGTGCAGGGTGTCACAGGGTCTCACAGGGATGTGCAGGGTGTCACAGGGTGTCACAGGGCTGTGCAGGGTGTCACAGGGATGTGCAGGGTGTCACAGGGTGTCACAGGGGCTGTGCAGGGTGTCACAGGGCTGTGCAGGGTGTCACAGGGATGTGCAGGGTGTCACAGGGGCTGTGCAGGGTGGCAGGGGCTGTGTGGGGTGTCACAGGGATGTGCAGGGTGTCACAGGGATGTGTAGGGTGTCACAGGGCTGTGCAGGGTGTCACAGGGGCTGTGCAGGGTGGCAGGGAGCAGCGAGGTGCGCTGATGGGTGCTGTGGATGAGCTGTAGGTTTAACCCACGAGCAGCATTCACGTGTTTCTCCATGCTTGTATTTTGAATCAGCAAGGATGATAAAAATGTCATTTAGAATGTTCTGTGAGGGACCCTGGTTTAAAGAAAATGGTTAATTATATTTGCTTTCTGTTCCCCCGACCACCCTCCACTTCCTCCTCTCCTCTGAAAGGCTCTGGGTAGCCAAGGATCTCCTTTGTACACCAGGTCTGTGCACGGTTACAGTTCTGGCACCACAAGTAGCAGAGAGGAGCTTTGCTCCAGGGCTCCCACACCAGCCAGTACCAAATGGGTTAGCAAAAAGCAGCCCAGGGGCACGGGATGATCCAGATGAGCAGCACGATGCGACTGAGCCCCAAAGGGTAAACGCACTGTTCCACTCTGGCGCCGTCCCCCCCGCGGGTACGACACGCACGGGGAAACGCTCGGTCACTCAGCACGGGGGACGGCAGATCTCACGCGTCCTGTCTCGCTCTGGGTTGGGTCGGATGTTCCCTCCATCCACGGAGCCACTTTTACCTGTACAAAAGGTTCAGCAGCAGCTGAAGGATATGAAGTGCAAAGGGAAGCGTTACTCGGTAAAGCGCTGCCGGCGTGGGTGTGCGGTGGAGTGGGAGCGGGGCAAAGGCCCCCGGCTGACTCCTGTATGACTCCAGATCCCCAAATCCAGAGATGGGTGGGCAGGACACGCTGCACCCACTCCACAAAGCCCGCACAGCCCCGTCCTCTGCGGTGTCTCGGTGGTGGTGGCGGCTCTAAGCAGTTCCTTGCGCGCACCGGCGGGGTTTGGGGAGCGCTGCCCCGAGGAGACCCCGCTGGGAAAAGCCGAGGAGCCGGTCTGGTCTGTGCCATGCTTTGCCTCTGATAACCCCCTGACTCTTGGGTGTGCTTCGTCCTCACCTCGCCTGCTCTCTCCGCTGCCCGGCTCCCGGCTGAGAGACGGCCCCGCGACCGGCGGGCCTCGCGCCAAACATCGCCAGCCTCGGCACCGCCACAGCTTTGCCTCGGCCGACTGACCTTATCTAGCCAAACAAAGGCCAAAAAATGAGCATTTCAGAGACACCAACCAAATTTGGCAGGTATGGAGCTTCTCTTGAACTGAGAAAAAAAAAAAAAAAAAAAAAAAAAGCGAAAGCAAAAAGCGAGTTGAGAGTTGAAAGCAGCAGGGAACATGACACTTGGGTGACTTTGCCGTGAGCTCTTCCCACCACCATAAAACCGTGTGGCGGACTCTGCAGCTCTCTGACTGGTCTGGTTTTTTTCACTCCTCTTACCTCTCTGCTTTTCTGTGTCCTTTTTTTGCATGACCTATAACCAAAACGCTGACCTCTCGCTGTGTGTGCGTTTGAACTTACAGCCCTTCTGCTGGCGAGTAGCTGAACCTTCTAGAGGCACGAGCTAACACCACTGGTAGCTGCCTGACTTCCAGTCTGGTTGTTCTTAGACGCTCTCTGTTACGTTTTTCCTTTTTATACCGTTTCCTCTTCCTTCTTCACTTGTTTTCCTCTCTGCAAGACACTTTCTGTTGAGCCATCTTCCAAGAGAACTCCAAAAAAAAAAAAAAAAAAACCTTCAAAAATTAAAAGCCCAACAAGGGACGGCACTAAACAAAGTAACAAAACCAGGCAAAGGTCACGGCAAGGTCATTTCCAAAATTATGTTACCTTGATGTCTGCTTCCAACTCTAGATTAATTCAAGGATCTACCAGTCCTTGGTTAATGTATCCAACCAGTTGTGTGCGGCACACGTTCGAGAAAGTGGGAAAAAAAAAGAAATTAAAAAGTGATTGAAAACGTTGTAGAAAATCTGCATGAGCTACACCGACACAAAAATCTGATCAAAGGGCAAAAATAACTCTCCATCCATGCATGGTGCATGATGATTTCTATGAGCTGGGATCCTGTAAATTAATGTTATGCAAAATCAAAACAGCTCTGTATCGTTAAATGCCCTTCAGTTTACTAACTGTGTCAAATGTTCTAGGGATTGCATCTGTGTATGTATATGTTCCGCTGTATATGTATACATAAATTGATTATGTATATTGTAGCTTTTCTTTTTTGTTGTTTTCCTCCTTAATTTAGTTGTTTTAGCTTTCCCTACGTGTTGAACGTCCCTGGGTCCCTGCCTTTGGCCTGATGGGATCTCTCCTTTCTGTTGCAGAACCGCATGCACGAATCCCTGAAGCTTTTTGACAGCATCTGCAACAACAAATGGTTCACAGATACATCTATCATCCTCTTTTTAAACAAGAAGGACATATTTGAGGAGAAAATTAAGAAATCTCCACTGGCTATCTGCTTTCCTGAGTACACAGGTAATGAGACAGGTGGCTGCAGAGGAGGGCACAGCAAAGGGAGCACAGGGCGCTTCCCAGCAGGGCTGATGCTGTCATGTTTTACAGGCAATGAGGCTAAAGGTGCAGAGCCATGGGCTTCACTGCAGGTTTCATTGCAGGAAGTGCCACAGGGTCATCCTCACCATCTTTATTGGTCCACTTAGAGCAGGAGGATGACTCAAACCAAGTTCTTTGCTGGTCTCTGGGAGACCAACACACAGGGTTTGTCAGGCTGTCCTCAGCTGGAGTCCAGCTTTGCTCTTTCAAAACCCACCGCGTTCCCTTGTAGGTCCTGGCTGGCCACAACAAGAATCCCTCAGCAGTTTCTGGCCACCACCACCCCACTGCCAGGCACCCTGGGGCTGCAGAGTCATCATCATCACCCTGAGCAACCTGATCTGGTTGAAGATGTCCCTGCTCACCGCAGGGCAGTTGGACCAGGTGACCTTTAAAGGTCCCTTCTAACCCAATCCATTGTACATTCCATGATCAGCCCCCCAGGGTGCAGGCAGCAGGTCTCACAGCTCGGCTGCTTCAGCTCAAGGTACACATTTTCATCAGGTTAGTTGAGGAGGTCCCCAGTGTCACTCTCAGGCTCACTGAAATCAAGCACAGACATAGCAGCACTTCCAGCTAAATGCAGGTAGAAAGCAAGGTGTTTGATTTTCTGTTCTGCTGGCCACCCACACCCCTCCACCCCCAGTGCAGGCAGAGGCCACAGCAAACCCCAGGCTCGGCAGGGAGAAGGAGGCCTCGGTGATGGAGGAGTGAGAGCAGGGGCTGTGCAGCGGGCAAGGAGCCCCCACCTCAGCCTGGCAGCTGACCCGCTGGTGCTGGGCATGCAGCACCCCTGCAGAGGCTGCAGCTGCACCCCGCTGCTCCCTCTGCATCTCACCAGCTTCCACAGTCCCTCATTACCACCCCGAGACGGCACAAAAATAAACTTTTATCATCATGAATTATTTAAGCTCGCCGGAGACATCCAGATGAATCGAGCCGACAGACAGGGGAGCAGATCTCTCTGTCGGGAAACGTGGTTGTGAACCAGGAGCACCGAGGGTGTCACATCTCTGGGCAGGCCAACAAATTATTAACCAGAGCTTCTTATCTCTGAACACTTGATTTTTTCACTGTGAATAGACAAAGGCTATCCCTCATTGCTGCTTTGAGACCACGGAGCAGAACGACTCCAGCTGAATTCAGAAGAACATCTGCAGGCTCCCTCTCTGGGGAAGGTTTGGGTGTTTGTCACTACCAGCACATTTCAGCCATCCACTCATCTGCTCGGTCCAGACAGAACCAACATATTCCCCACACGTTTGTCTGGAAAGATCTAATCATGGAAATTTCAGTCTTTACAGTTGAAAGCTCATAATAATGCCTACCCGAAATTTTCCCGCTTGCAAATTAGATTGCTGCTTTTGGATGGCTTGTAGAGCAGCTCATCACTGTCTTCTTTATAGCAGCACTTCTATGTCCTGGGTGGCTTCCATCATGCCCTCTTCCTTTTCCCTTTTCTCAGTGAAGCAAATCTGCACCTTTCACTCCTTCCTGGTCGTATTTTGTGCACCTGGTTTTGTGGATCTTCACTAAAGTCTCCCAGAAACCCCACTCCAAAATAATATTCTTACAGACCCCTGATGGCAGGGAGACTAGAAGAAGAAGGAGCTGTTCCTTCCCGAGCAATCCCAGCCCAAGAGAGGAGTTCAGTGGGGGAGGCAGACCCTCAGACACACGTGAAAACAAGTATAGCTTCTTTCTGGAGCGCTTCAGCCCCAAGTGAACCAAACCACTCTTCCCCACATTTCAGAGGACCCCAGAGATGCTCTGAACTCCTTCAAGGTGCTGTTCAGGAAGCTGGGAGTTCTCATAATGCCAGGGACCCTCCACAGACCTCCTGTCTCTCTTGTGCCACCAGAGAGGGCTGGAAGTCTGATGGCTGCAAGTCCTTTTACTGATCCAACAGTCATCTGAGTCAGAGGTGAGGAATATCCCCCCCCCAGGCACTCAGCAGTGCCAGTACAAGTTAGCTCATGCTAAATCCAGCCTGGACTCCAGACCCAAGCACACACTTTGGCCCCTGCTTTGCTGACCACAGCTCAGAGGATGAAGCCCTCGTGGTCGTGTGGAAAAGCAGCACTATTAGAATGTTGCCCTGGAGTTAAAAAGAATTATTTGATGAAAGCCTATAAATTGAACAAGCGGACTTTCAGCATCACGAGTAGGTTCCACAAAATGCTTTTAATGAAATGAAGTTTGTGATGTCCATTAGTTCTGCTGACAGGGAATTACTGGAAGGCTGCATCCACAAATTTGCCGGCTGTTTGCTGGAGCACTGACTGTTTCCATCCCCTTAATTCACCCCTGCTTTTAACTAATCCACAATACTTAGCAAAGCAGCAGCAGAATCCCTGGTGTGTTTTAAACCAAGCTGGCATTAGTGATTCCTTGCTCTCCTGGACAGAATGCAGCATCTAAATCCTCGTGCCTTTGAAGCACCAAGTTCCCATTCATAAAATACCCTCCTCTCTGTGCACAGCCCGTGGAACTGTTCACAGATTCTCTACATATCTGCCCATGCAAGAACCTGCTCCCAGAAAACAGTTTGCTTCTCTTACTTCAAGCATATCCTCAAGTCCCGTGGTCTTCCTGTGCTTGTGTCTTCAACTGGCAGCATGTGTGTGTGTGCAAGTGGGATTTCCCAGGTCAGCTGCCTTCCACCACAGCAAGCTTCCTTCTAGCAGATAGCAGCATTTCCCATCAGTAAAGCATCGTGGAGGGAGAGGGACCCAAAAGCAGGAGCAGTGTTACTGCTGAGGAGCCTTCTGGGGCTCGGGCAGCAGGCAGTGCTGCACTCCAGGCCAGCCAGAGGAACCACCTTCCTCAGCCCTGAGCAGGTCCAAGGGGAGCTCTGTGTGTGAGCAGGATCAGGGCTGGCCAGGGCAGAAAGGATCTGCTCATTTGCATGGCCCCTCCTAGAGTTTTTTAACAGAAAAAAAGATGTTTAGTAAGGTGTGGCACAGACATCTCTATATACATCTCTCAAATCACACCTCGTGGTGTGATTTCAGCTGTGGTTCCGGAGGAGAGTACTGTGATCCTAACTCTTCAGAAAGAGGGACATTTTGTATTAGGCTTTTTGTTGCTTTTTTTTTTTTCGAGAAAACCCCACTTTGATCTGCAACAGAGGCTGGATCTTTTCATGTCCTTTTCTCTTAGTCATTCAGGGAGAGGAGAGCACAGCTACTAATACTGCCCTCAACTCATGGAACATGCTAGCTCTTCTTTTCCATCCAAAACTGAAACTTTAATCAAAAAAAAAAATCTAAAAAAGGAAAAAAGCTAAGCCTCTTCCCCAGGTCAAGCACTTAGAGCATTCCTGGCAGATTTCTTCTCTTTTTTTTTGTCACCACGATGTGGAATCTGTTCTGGTTTTCCCATCATAGCCTGTTTAACACTCAGCCCTTCAGACTATAAACAGCAACTCAGAATAAAAATACAGCTGAGCTGACAGTCAGAGAGCATCCCCTGGCTGGCAGCGATCCTGGCTGGGGACAGTGCCCATCCCTGAGGTGGAGATGGGGCTGTGCTGCAGTGGCCCAGTGAGAGGGTGTGTGCAGGCACCCTGCAGGTTGACAGGACAGCTCTAACCCCTCCTTTTCCTCCCCTCCCGGCTCTCCTGCAGGCCCCAACGCTTTCACGGAGGCCGTGGCCTACATCCAGAGCCAGTACGAGAGCAAGAACAAGTCCCCCAACAAGGAGATCTACACCCACATCACCTGTGCCACCGACACCAACAACATCCAGTTCGTCTTCGACGCCGTCACGGACGTCATCATCGCCAACAACCTGCGGGGCTGTGGACTCTACTAACGCCCCCTCCTCCCCGCCTGCCCCGGCCCTGCCGGGAGCACCCTCCGCTCCCGCGGACAGGTCCTCTCTTTCCTTGTTTCCTCCTCCTCCTCAGAACACGACGAGGAAGAAATACGTAAATCCCACACCCCCCCCCTCCCCTCCCCGTCCCAGAAAACTCTGCAGCAAGTTCTGCTCCCCCCAGCCCCGTTTCACATCCTCGGGTTCATTTTTGGTTCATTCCCTCATCCTGCCTCGTTCCACTCCTCCGTTCCAGGTCACGGCGCTGCGCGGGGAGCTAACGCGCTTCCCACAAAGTGCACCTCAACTGCCAAAAGACAAAAATACTTCACTTTTAAAAAGAGGGGGAAAAAAAAAAAAATCAAAGCCTTAAAATACTGGTCAGGAACAGCGTAGTTTGGAACCAAAACTTTTTTTTTTGCCTTGAAATTAAGGGATATTGTTTATTCTCCTGGTTGTCTTTTCTGTTAAAGCGCTGTTCCTTCGGGAAGTGCTGGATACAACCTGATCATTTTGAGGGTACCTTATGGCTCCAGTTGTGACCCCAAAGCCAGAGGGGTCAGTGTTGAATGCAGCTGCCATAGCTTGGATTTGTGTAGTCTCCTTTTTTCCAGACAGCTATCTGAACAAGTAAAACAGCCATACAGAGTTCTGCTGGTGTCTGAGTAACAGGGACACAGTAACAAAACCTACTAAGCCTTGTCTAAAAGCATCCATTACTGGTAGCAGTTTTACCTCAAGTTCTTCAGGATTAATATTAAAACATATCTAGAGGTTGCAGTAACCCATTTCTGAGGCACTTTGCTGGAGGCCACAGAGCCACTGGGCTGGGACCCTTGGGGGCTGGCAGTGAGGATCCCACGCTGGGGGCAGCCAAGGAAGCTGGCCTGGGTGCCTGCTGGCCTTTCCCAAAGCACCTCCCAGCCTGAGTGACTGATTTCAGCACAAGCAGCGCTCCTGCAAACAGCATCTCCTTCCAGACTTCAGCCCTGAAGTGCCGGAGTGCACCAAAAATATTCAGTCTTGGTTTCTTGCAGGCAGAGTTTGACCTTCGAGTAGCCGAGGTGTGAGGAGGTGCTTTGGGAAACCTCCCCGTGCTTGGGTGGCAGGAAGGTGTGCGGGAGCCTCGTGGCTCTTCATCAGCCCTCGGGCATCTCAGCACCCTTGAGCAGCCCAGCCTTGTGCTCTGGGCCTCCTGGGCTCCAGGCAGGCACCTCTTCACCAGTGTCTGATGTTTCAGACTGGCCATGTAGTGGCAATGAGGGCTCAGGGAGCTGATTTGAGCCAAGTGATGCAGTGGAAAGGAAAAGTGCAAGGAAAGGAGGAAGGAAGGGCAGGGGGAGAGGTGTGGAAAGGGCAAGGGTAGTGCCCAGCACAGCAAAAGTGGGGGCTGAGAGGGGAGGAGAAATGCAGGTGGGCTGAGTGGCCACCCCCTTGCCATCGCCAAGAGGCCTGGCTGTCCTTAGGTTGGAGGTGGAGGAGAATGTGAGAGGTGGGTGTCACCTCTGGGGTCCCACTCAGGGCCCACCTCACCTGGGGGCAGGTAGGCAGTGTTGATCCCTGCCTCTTCTCTGCCTCCCTTAAAATTCCATCCTCTTGGACAACAGGAGTTCCTTCCAGGCCGGCCACAAGTTCAGCTGTCCTCTCTTGGCAGCCTGATCTAGGGGTGGCTTTAGGGTCTCAGGAGCTCTGAGTTCTCTCCAGGGCCACTCCTGAGAGGGACAGTCCCTCTTGCTGTGCCCATTCCGGAGAGACGGTGTGAGAGCAGCACAGCCCAAAGAGCAGGGCCAGGTGAGCCCCAGAGTGCAGGAGGCAGGGACAGGAGCAGGGATGGTGGCACAGGAGGGAGAGCACCAGTGGGAGAGGTTTATGAACGGTTTGGGAGAGAAGTTGCAGAAGGGAGATGAGACAGATAGAGAGAGGCAGCAGGGAGGGCAGGGACAGAGTCCCCCTCAGTCTGTGCTGTGCCAGGACAGTGCTCCTGGACACCCATGAGGAACCCCCAGCCAGGAGCGTGAGCAGGAGCCCCCCAGAGCAAGCAGGGGAGGAAAGCAGGGTGGTGTCACCCATCCAACCAGCTCACAGCCCAGCATGGTTGGGAACTGTCAGTAACCCCCTAAACACCATTAAATGGTAGAACTGCATCTAGAATTGTGCCCCAGGACCCACTGCTGCTCTGCTGGCCACTAACAGCAATAACTCCAGGGCTCTGCCTCCCCCGCTCTGGCACAAGTGAGCACCCACCTTTCTCTTCACCATCTCAGAATGCCTCTGGTGACAGCAGCCCCTGCAGGGAGCTGGCCAGCCAGCCAAGCCAGGAGCCTTCTCTGCTCCTCAGGCCCACACACACACTTTGTTTTCCCCAATCCCAGCCCCATTTCCTGCCAGCACGCTCTGCTGGGAAGCTGTGAACCAAAGGAAAGGTCTGCACGTGTCTCTTTGGTTTAGCTTAGGATTGCAGGAGCTGGTGGAAAGGTTTTTCAGAGAAAGGATTCCCAGTGGGAAGCACCTGCCCAGTTCCTGGTTCCTTGGAAGGGCCCAGCCGATGGCAGGGGGGTGGTGCTTGTGCTGCAGGAGGGGCAGGGAATTGGCTGGAGGGACGTGGAGGGACTGGGATGGTGCTGGAGCTTGTCCCATGTGGGGGCTGTGCCCCACCAGCACCCCAAGCATCCACATGTGCATTAAGTGTCAAAGCCAGGGCTGAAAATCTCCTGTTAGTTATGTTTGGTACATAAAGTGTGTGTAACCACTGGACCCAGTGCAGTGGCAGCCCCCTGTGTGCTGATGGCTGGCACTGGCAGGGAGGCAGGTCTGTCAGAAGAGTTTGATCAGCAGTGCTAGGGTTGTGGAGATTTTCTGTTCCCACCCCTTGCTGTGGATGACATTTCATCCAAGTAAATAAATAACAGAAGTTGTTCCCAGGGAAGGCAGCACCACGCCAAGGCTTCGAGAGCTCCCAGCTTAAAGCACACAGGAATATTTTGGTAAAGACAATTGAAATTAGCTCAGCTCCAGACTCTGCCAAGTGCTTTGGCTGCTCTCCAGGCTGGATTCAGGTGACCCACGCTGGGAGGTGACCTGGCTGGGGGGTCCAAACCCCCTCTGCAGCCTCAGCGGGCTCCCAGCACGTTGGTGACAACCAACAGCTGGTGCTCCGTGGGGAGAAATGAGAGAAAAAGCAGAGGAAATGTTGCCACACAGAGCCTCTCCTTTCATTTTCTTTGTCATGTCGTGTGTCTAAAGCCTCATCTCAGCCGCTGCTGCTGACGTTCCGCCCCTCACACGAGCGTCAGGAGGATTCACTGACAAATGCTGGAAACAGCATTTGGAGGATGAAATGCTTCCAGTGTTAAACACTGCTGTTTCTCCCACTTGATGGCTGTGTATAGATTTTTGTCTGCACAGCGCCTGCCAAATCATTCCTCACTGCTGGCTCCTGCATCCTCCGAAGCCTCTCGTGGCAGATGTGCCTCCCGCAGGCGATCTTTCGCCCCGTGCTTTTCCTCAACACCAGCACTTCTTGCAGCACTTGCCTAGAAAGACCTTGAAACGGCATCACCTGCCTTCAAAAGCCCCTTCTTAACAGCCCCCTGTGCTTTGCAATTGCCGTGCTCCAAATCCAGACCCTTGGAGACCCCCAGCTGTGTGTTTGATTTGCAGCCTCCACGTAGCAGGGATGCTGCAACTGGTACGGCTGCACCAGAAACTGTACCAGGGCATGGGGGATAGATTTTAAAAGCACACAGTTGAAACAGCTAGGTATACACCCTCCTGCCCTTCAAAACTAATGTGTGAGTTTGCAAAAAGCAGCTCTTCTGGGGATGCAGGAGGTTTTTCATGACTCAGGTCTCTTGTCCAGCAGTAGCATCCGAGGGGTGCCAGCACTGAAAGTAGCATTAGCAACTTCTGGTGAGCTTCAGACAGCAGCCAAAGGAAAGAAGGAAGCCCCTCTCCAGCTCGGTTTGCAGCCAGTGAGGGTGTGGAGCCGTGAGACCACAAAAATGCAAATAGCCCCTTTACTCACACAACAATTTCAATGAAATCGAGAAACCCGTAGAAGGAAAGCCTTGCAGGGCTGAGCTGCAGAGCGCTGTGCTCCTCGGAGGATGCAGCAGCTGGGCTGGTTAGAACTAGCAATAACCTGGCACTGGGAAAGCACACCCTGAAACACAGCCCGGAGTGCCCAGGGCAGTGTCAATGCAGCACCAGAGCCCTCCCCCCAGGCCCTCCCAACACCCGCCCAGAAACACCTCCCACTCCATCCCTCTCGGGAGCTTCCTATCGGAATGAGCTGCTTGCCTTCTGCCAGCTTCCCTGGCTGGCCAGCCTGTCCTCCACGAGGGCAGAGCACCCTCAGGAGGGGCCTCCTTCATAGGTGTGAGTTTGTTTTACAGGACACTAAAAGTATTCATGAGGGCAGTCTTTACTGTGATGTCCATTAAGGTGTGTCTGGAGGGTTTAATCCATCGTGGCATGAGCCCTGTGTTTGCCTGCAAGGGAGCAGACCTTGTTCTC
>NW_020956604.1:131494-138016 GCF_003031625.1 Empidonax traillii
TGCTTGCCTTCTGCCAGCTTCCCTGGCTGGCCAGCCTGTCCTCCACGAGGGCAGAGCACCCTCAGGAGGGGCCTCCTTCATAGGTGTGAGTTTGTTTTACAGGACACTAAAAGTATTCATGAGGGCAGTCTTTACTGTGATGTCCATTAAGGTGTGTCTGGAGGGTTTAATCCATCGTGGCATGAGCCCCGTGTTTGCCTGCAAGGGAGCAGATCTTGTTCTCAGGCCAGCAAAGCAACCTCCAGGAGGTCAGGGTGGGACACAGCAGATGTCCTGGTGCCAGAAGGTCCCCACGTGCCCAGCTGCTGCTGTGCAAAGCATCAGGCAGCCCCTCACTGCTGGGCTCAGCAAGGCAGGCATCACCCAGGAGGGACTGTGCAGTCAAGGCTGGGAAAGGGACCAGCCCTGCACTGTTAGTCTGTGGCCAGAATGTCTCCTGGAGGCAGGGAGAGCTGCTGAGTTCCTGGGAGCAAGGCTGGCTGGCTGTCAAGTCAGTTAGAGAAATGAGTGTTTGTCGTGGGCCAGGTTTGTCTTAAGCCTTGCCACCAAAAACTCCACAACTGTTTCCATTAGGGAGACCAAAACACTCCTGGGTGATCTGACCCTGGAAGCATCGAGGTCAATAGAGATGGTGTTACTGAGCATCACCCCAAAGCCCCCAGACCCATCACCCACTTGCATCCCCAAGGCACACACAAGAAAGCAGAGACATGGCACAAAATCCCAGACCGTGGCCTTGCCTCTGCCTCCCCAGGGCAGGCAGATCCACTCCTGAGGCTCCCCAGGCCTCGAGGGCACCGTGTCATTCCTGAGCTCCAGCACTGACACGAGGTCATTGATGCTGACAGATAGAGGTACATGACCTACATAAAGAGTTATGCTGAGAACGTGGCTACGGAAAGGGACCTTTCACAGGACCACTCGTGCCCCAGCCAGAGCCTGTGAGATCTTTGCTTGTACGCAGAGAGCAGGACAGGAACACAAGTGCAGCCCTTAAACACCAACGCCTTACTGAGAGGAGGAGCAGGACCAAAGCTGGCACCCTGCAGGCAGAGGGAGCTGGACTGAAGAAACCTCTCCATCTCCCCGAGAGGGCAGCTCTGTTCTGCACGGACACCAGGGGCACTAGACACAGGGAGGAGAGGCCTGGAGAAGAGGCAGAGAGTGCCATGGAAATGAATGTTGAGACCAAATCCTGACTGCCCTGTAGCGCAGGCGAGCAGCTCCAGAGCTAAACCCCCTGCTCCAGGTGGGGAGAGGAGATTCACAGCAGGTAATTTTCATTTTCAGCAGTGCCTGAGTCTCACCAGCTTTTCCAGTGCTGGAGCAACCCGGTGGCACCGAGCAAGCAACTCGGGTTGTTAAACACCAGCCACTGCCCCGTGAAAGTGCCCAGTCCCTAATTTGCAATCCTCAGCCCTATTCCCCCACCTCCCTTTTCCCCCCTTCAGCTCAACAAGGGAACAGTGACCATCACTCTGCCTCTGGGCTCCCCACCACGTCTGTGCCCGAAGGATCACCGGAGGCCACCGCGCTTTTCCTTTCGCTGGTTTCCCGCTGAATCATTTCTCCTGCATGTTTGATGGCCCAAACTGTATTAACTGTAATTTTGTATGAAGAGTGACTGTCCATTGGTTTAATAGAGCATTAGTTATTGTAATAATTTATTGGCTGTCAGTAATGTATTTATTAGTTACAAAATGTTAATAAAGTGCCAGCTCTTTTCTAGTGTGAGGGTGGTTTTATTGTGTCTCCCTTGAGCGTGTCCAGCTTCTCAAACTCCTTTTTTAACCCTTTGGCTGCTCCACAAATGCACGACACACACCTGCATCTGCCTGGGAACAAGGAACTTGCAAAGGATATAACCCAAAGGTATTTCATTTTATGTAAGTATTTGGTGGGAATTTCTTTTCCCTCTGCTCAGCCCAGGAGCCGGGGTGGGGACAGATCACCCCTCCTGCCCCATTGCATCCGCCAACACCTCGACTGCAAAACCTTCACAAGCTTTGCTTTGCTTTTCCACTGTTTCTTTGTGCAAGGACAGAGGCAGAAGAGCCATTTCTGGTTTGACTGAGATGTGTTTTGCTCCTTGCAGTAGCACCAAATGTGGAGCATCTCTCCCTCCCTCCCTCCAAAATAACCCTTGGGCCAGTTTGTTCTTTTATGTTAAAACCAAAGATCTTCCATTATTTGGGGCACGAAACAGAAGTAAAGAACTCGAAGAAATCAAGAGAAAATTTTCCATAAATCTCAGCAAAGTGAACCTTTATTTCTGTTGACTTGACCAAGTTCCAGTGATGTATCTGGACCAATCCTCAGACACAAAACCCCACACAGCCCATCCTGCAGATGAGACAGAGGCACAGACCAGCCCTGGAAAGAGGAAACAGCTGAGAAGGAAAGGGCTTTGCTTTGCATATCGTTACTGGGGATCTTTCAGAACATCCTCCAGGACTCCAACCCGCTCAGATCATCTGCATGGCTGTCCAGGGCCCTGAAGTCACCAGGGTTATTTCCCCTGACTGGGGATTTTCCTTGCCTTGGGCACTGGCTTTATTTCAGCTGCTCTTCCACTATCGTCATCACTCCTTTATTTAGATATTTAGGGGACAACACCAGGGACAAACGAGGAAGAGCCCACCCAGAAACTCTCCGTGAAAATCTCAAGACCCGGTGATTTTGCAACAACCCCGAGTCAAGAGGAAGCACATCCTTTTGCGGCAGTTTCTGGTTTTTCCCTGTGAACAAGGCTTTTTTTTTTTTTTTTCCATTTCAAGATAAGGATCAGAGTGAAGTCCCAAAGCTCTGGAAAGCGCCCGCTTGGCATCCCTTGCCACTCTTTGTCAAGGAACCGACGGTGCAATCGCGGAGCCTTTCAAGATGAAATCAGACAGCTGCTAAATTTTGCATGCAAAAGCTGCCGCTGAAGTGGAGCTAATAAAATGAGTCACTAATAAAACATTCATGGAAAACTCCAAAATGTGTAATTGGGTCATCATTTCATGGGGAAACGCGCACGTTCTCGCGGAGCTTCGGCGAGCCCGAGCCCCCCTCGCTGCCCCTCCCAAAAATGGGGCTGGGGGGGCTGTAAATGGGGCTGGGGGGGGGTCCCCACCGGCTGCCAAGCCCCTGAGCCACCCCAGAGCGGGGCTTCACATGTGGTTACAAGAGGCTTTCACGAGCAGCTGTGTCCACGTGTGACTGCAGGCAGCTGGGGGGCTCAGCCCAAGGAGGGGCTTCCCGGTGATAATGGTGGAGGAAATTTTGGGGAGCTCCTGGAGAGCCAGATCTGTCCTGTCCACTTGCACCTTCACACTAACAGTGAGTGCATGTGCCTGCATGAGAATCCCCTGTCCTGTAGTGCCCTGTGGCAGCTGGTTCTGCCCAGGACAGCCTCTCCTCCTCCTCCTGTTCTGCTATCTGCTCTCCACCCCTTCCTGGTAAGAACTTCTGTAGCACAGGGAAAAATGGCTTGGTATGGCTTTTGTCCGCATGTGAAAGGACAATTTAAAATTAATTGATTAGTTTTAAAAAACCCTACTTTTAGAAATTTGCCTCTAGTTATGCTCCTACCAAAAATCTGCCAAGCTCAAAGACTCCCTGGATCTGCCCACAAGCCCAGCACACTCAGGAGAGCTCGGAGGGCTGGCAGAGGCACCTCCACTGGTTACTTCCACGTAGCAGCACTGGGTTTTCTTGGGGCCACCACTGTGGTGGTTTCCAAGATGGGCTCAAGACTCTTCCAGGGGCAGAAGGGTCTCAGTGGGACAGGATCTGCCCCAACCTCTGGGCAATCCCTTGGCATTGGTCTTGCCACGATGGCACTGCTCAGCACCAAATACCCCTCCAGGCTAGGCCATAGGACCTCCCTGGGATGGCCAAAGCCGTCCCAGTGCCCAGTGTATCCTGGCTGCTGCTCTGCCCATGCTTTATTTGAGCTCTGCAAAGAATGCTTCAGGGTTGCCCACTCTCTGAGGAGACACAGGGCCCCTTCCCCACTCCTCTGGTGAGGCAGGAGAGGAGCAGATGATTTTTTTTCCTGCCCTTCCTTGAGGCTGCAGGTGTCTGCCCTGGCAGAGTGGCCTCACAGGGACATGGGGGAGCCTCCAAATGTGCCTTGGCCTTCAGCCCAAGAGCAGGGCAATATCCCATGTCCTCCACCTTTGTAACCAGCTTACATTTACCACTGCCTTATTTTAGAGATTTTTTGCTTTCTAACCATTTCAACTCAGAAAACCAGAAAGTGTTCTCCTCTCCTCTAACTCTGTCTTTGCCTTTCTCTCTCCCCTCTCCTCCCTCCTTGCTCCCTGTTGCAGAACCGCATGCACGAATCCCTCATGCTCTTCGACTCCATCTGTAACAACAAATTCTTCATCGACACCTCCATCATTCTCTTCCTCAACAAGAAAGACCTATTTGCTGAGAAGATCAAGAAGTCTCCTCTGACCATCTGCTTCCCTGAATACACAGGTAGGTGCTGGGGCCCACAGGGCACAGCCCAGGGACACCCCCACCCTGCGCCGCCAGGCTGGGGGGTTCAGGGGGGACAGAAGGGCACCTTTGGGGGGCAGAAGCACTGCCCACCTTCAGGAGCAGGGATGCAGCTGCAGCACCCACTGGTGGGCAGGGCTGTGTCCCACCTGGGGCAGCTCCTGTGGCAGAGGTGGGACAGAGAGAGAGGAGCTGTGGGAAGGAGAAGCCTTGGTGGGAGCCGAGTGCCCACCGTTCCATCCTGCTCGCTGGTGGGTCCTGAGAAGCTCCTGTAAGAGGAACCAAGGCACGTGGTTCTCCAAGCTGCATTCTCCTGGGAGTGCCTTCTCACAGGACACAGCTGGGCAAGGAAAGAGCCCCTTTACAGCAGAAACCTGTGGAACCACAAGAGAATCATCCATTTCCTAGTGAAACCAGCAGGGTTTGGGGAAAAGAACAAATAACCAAGAAGATGGGTAAGAACAGACGCTTTGAGATTTCTAAGAGGAAAAAAAAGTCAGTTCACATCTCCTACTGAGATGTCTCTGAACTGTTCCACCCAGAGCACACCCACCCTGGATGCCAAACCCTGAGGACAAGGGGGGCCCCCAGCAAGATGAAATCCCTTCCCCCGTGGCATAAGTGCACTGGCATTCCCACCAGAGGCATTTAGGCTTCTGCATCATAAAGGCAGCAGTGCTTCTTTCACAGCCACCTGGTTGAATAAACCAAACTATCCCGCTGCAGCTGCACGGCACATCCTGGCCCATGGAGGGGGACAGCCCAGTGTCACCGACCCACCCTCCCCGTCCTTCGGAACCAGCGAGCTGGAAAAGGAAAATAAATCTCCAGATAATAGCAGCTCTCGCAAAGGCGATTTCAGGGGCGTAACTCAGCTTTGTGGCTTCCCCCGAGGGGCCAGGCACAGCCTCTCCCGCTGCCCTAAGCGGCTTAATGCAAAAAAAATGCACATTTTTCGGCTCAAACATCTGGCGCCTCTCCAGCTCACCTTACAAAAGCAAACCTCGCAGTCACTAAGCCAACAGCAGCGCGTCCCCGATCGGCTCCTGCCCCGCCACCGCTCTCCATCACCCACTCCGGAGCTCAGGGGGAGACCCCCAGCCCGCCCAGGCATCGCCGTGACGGGGCGCGGGGGGCTCAGCCCCAACTGAGAAGGATGTTGTAGCCACCGACCCTCCCGGGCATCCCTCCCCCTGCCTACCTGGCTGGGGGGCCACCAGGCCCCCCAGCCTTTCTCCCCCCCCCCGTCGGGGTGCGCCGTGGGGACTCACCAGCAGCGATGCCGCGGAGCTCCCTCGGGATTTCCTCCGGCTCTGCCCGGTGGGCGCAGTTGGAGGCGGCTCCCCGAGGGGGGCTCAAAAAGGGAGAGGCAAAGCGGCGACACCTGGGGAGGGAGGAGACCCCAACAGGGCCCGGCTGGGCTGCAATTAGGGGAAAATGGGGCAGAATGGGGTGGGAAAGGGGAGGGGAGGGAAGGAGGGAGGTGAGAGGAGGAGGGCTGGGTGGGGGACACACAAGGTGCAAATCAGTGAGCTTGGCTTGTTTGTGCTGGAATTAACGCAGTTTGCGAGCCCCGAGGCTGTGCGGGGGGAGGGCCGTGCCCTCGGCCCTGACACCCCCCGCTCTGCCCCCACCTGTGCCCGCAGGTCCCAACACCTACGAGGACGCGGCCGCCTACATCCAAGCACAGTTCGAGAGCAAAAACCGCTCCCCCAACAAGGAGATTTACTGCCACATGACGTGCGCCACAGACACGAACAACATCCAGGTGGTATTTGACGCCGTCACCGACATCATCATTGCCAACAACCTGCGGGGCTGCGGCTTGTACTGATCCCCCCCGGCGCACAGCGACTGCTTGGGTGGCGATCCCGGCGCCAGGAGAGAAAAGAAACGTAAAAATGAAAAAAATAACAACAAAAAAAAATACAACCGACGCAACCACACACAGACACATACACACAGAGACACACACACGCGCGGGAAGAAAAAAAAAAAAAAAAAAAAAAAAAAAAAAAAAAAAAAAAAAAA
>NW_020956604.1:138037-142483 GCF_003031625.1 Empidonax traillii
TTTGCATTTATCTTTATGTGGATCTGAACATACAGATAGAAATAAGAAAACACATCAAAATCCTATAAATATGAACTGATTTTAAGAATAAAGTCTTTGGTTTTGGGGCTTATTTTCCACCGTTATAGCTGGAAGTGCTTGGTGCACAAGTCTCGTTGTTTGATAGAGCCCAGGTGCAAATAAAATCTTCTCCGTGAGGAGCTGTAATTTGGTGTTATTTTATACTACAGCAGGGAAGGGTTTCCATGCAGCTGGTTTTTGTCTCCCCTGTCTCCCTCTTTTCCCCTCTCCTTGTTCAATCTCAACCCGAAGGGAGGGAGGGGGGGGGGGGAAAGCGAAACTAATGATTATGAAATGAAAAAGAATTTTAAACAGCAAAAGAAAACTTCTGCTGCCTCTGGAGCGGTTTCTTCACACACCTGACCAAACTCTTTTAAAGTCATAGAAAGCAGATGTTAAATCATAAACAAAAATACAGCTTTTACTCTTCCTTCTTTATGTTACAATTACCACCCTGACCAGTTTGTGCTGGAGGAGCTGAGGGTCTGTAGAAGCTTAAGTTTCTGTGAAATTATTGAAATTATATTGTGCTTTTGCCATTTAAAATACAGGTAAGAAACATTTTCTCATTGGAAATATTAAACTTCTGGTTGAGTATTTTTTAACAGTGAGAAAGCTGGTTAACTCTCCTCTATCCAAGCTGTTTGGTTGACGTGTCAAATTTCTATCTTACTTGGAGAGAGAAGGGAAAGTCTTTGCCTTTGGGAACGTGCATGAAAAAAAGTGTGGTTTGAAAAAAACCCTACAGTTTTATAGGAAATAATGGTCTTAACCTGAAGGAGGGCAGGGTTAGGTGGGATATTGGGAAGGAATTGCTGGCTGGGAGGGTGGTGAGGGGCTGGGATAGAATTCCCAGAGAAGCTGTGGCTGCCCCTGGATCCCTGGGAGTGTCCAAGGCCAGGTTGGAGCAACCTGGGCTGGTGGAAGGTGTCCCTGCCCGTGGCAGGGGGTGGCACTTGATCATCTTTAAGGTCCCTTCCAATCCAAACCATTTGATAATTCTGTTATTCTTTGAAATTAAATTTGGTTTCACTTCAGTTCCCCCACCCAAACCCGATGAATAACAATTTTAGGGTGGTATTGTTACCTTTACAAAGGATGAAGATGACGGAGTGGGCAGCACAGATTTCCCAGGACTGTGTGTGTGAGTGGCTGCAGGCACTGTCAGTGCCTGAGCACAAAAACAGCTGCAGCTTCTTGGCTTCCACAACCATTTAAAGCTCATACCTGGCACCTTTCAGGATTTAGATAATTTTGGGCGGTCAGGGAAAGCAGTGGGCAGGAATTTGGGTGTTGTGTTGGCTGCCTGGGACACACCTGGGCTGGTCCCTGAAGGTTCCTGACCCAACACTGCTCATTGCAGTGGCCACCAGAGGTTGCTGCAGAACGGGGGATGACGTTTGGAATAGGAGAGGGTTTGGAATTCCAGCTGAATCCTCAGTTTAGCAAATCACACAGTGCAGGTTCTGACATGATATTACTCCTTTTTGATGGAGTTGAAGCAGAGGTTAACCCTGTTTCTTATATAAATGTATTTCACTGTATGATAATGTGCTTTTCTGTGTGCCACTGTAACTGTGGGGACCACAAAACATCCGTGTTCTTACAGTAAAAATTAATTTTTTTAGTGTGTATTTGACCAGCGCTTGAAACTTCGCTTTGTTAAACATGCAAACCCCTGTTTTCTTCAGAATTTTTAAAAATCCCTGTTCTTGATTACGAATTCCTCGTGTTTATATTTTTTTGCTCGGCTCAAGAAGCACGAGGAGGTTGTGGGGAAAAAAAAATTAGCTTGGTAATTATACACATAATAACAATTCTTAAATGGTTCAGTCTGTGTTAGAAGGAAGGGAACGAAATCAAGGAGTAAGCCTCAAAACTGTGAGGTAAAAAAAAGCACTTGAAAGAATACAGTCAAGTATATATTTATATATATTCAATCATAAATGGTTGGAATTGTGTGGCATATTTGTACTAACGTAACATCAAACATAAATAGATGATATTTTGCTCTTTTAAGAAATTATTTTGGGGCAAAAGGGCACCAGAATTTCTGACCCAGCCTCAAGCAATTTGCTCAGAACATAATCCTACTTAAAGCACCTTTATTTTGTAACTCTAATTGCTGTAACACCTCCTTATGCGAGTTAAAATTCTGGTTTTTTTTTGGTCTAAGACTTGCACACCCAATTCTGCTGAGAGAATCTCTATGTCTGAAAAACAACAGGGAAAGGCACTTTCTGATTAAGTAGTTTTTCCCTGACGGAAGTGAAAGCTGGAACTTTGATAAATATCAGTTCCAGCCAATAAATGTCAAACAAGTAGGATAATGTGTGAAGAGTTTATCAGCAGCCTGTCCAAGCTCTGGTGTGACACTGAGGGAAGGTACAAGCGCTTCAGGCAAATCACGTCAACGAAATGCTCACAAAACCTTTCATTATTATCACTTATTATCATAATTTATGATGCATATGCAGAAAAATGGGGTGGGGGGGAAGAAAATATTTAAAGCATATTTTATTTAACAAGTTAGAGTTCAGAGGGAGCTTTAGAAAGCCAAGAAATGAGAAGTAATTTCTCTTTAATTACACTTTAGCTACTGAGTCGCTCCGAGATTGTCCCGGGGTTTAGAAGTGACGGAATTTGGGAAGAGAACCTTCCTTTCTCTTTGTCTCTGACACTCAGCACACAGAGAACGTCATACAGGCAGCAGTGGCCCTGGGAAACCTGAGAATCTGTAGCTCCTGAGGGTGGAAAATCCACGGGAAGGTGTTGGGAGCAGGACTTCTGAGCACTTCTCTCATTCCTTCCTCAGGTGTAACAGTTGGGGATGTGGAAAATTGGAGTCACTCCTCGGGTAGATAACTGTCCACAGGAGGTTTGCTCTTGGTTTGGGGTTTTTTTTTGGTTTTAAAAGAGTTGGGCTGGAGCTCTGAGACAACTTGTTGAGGGCCAGGAGGGCTCAGCTCTGTCCTCAGCACTCAGGGAGGGAACACTCCTATTCCAGTTCCCAGCTCTAAGTGGGAAAGAGGGGCGTGTGTTTGGTTAGATCTTTTTTATTTAAAGGTCAGAAGCCTCCCCCTTTAAAATTTGAGGGCAGGAATCACCAGTTTCATTGTGATTTTTTTGGGGTTTCATTCATCGGGATAAAAGGCGAAATTTAAATTATGGGAAGTCCCGGTGTCTGTGTTCATGGGCTCTTAATTTGCAGCTTCCAAAGGCAGGGCAAACGTTTCACATCACATTTCTCCAAGTAGGATTATTTATCTCCAGAAGGAGTTCTGTGAACGGGTGACAGTTGTTTCAGGTAGTGATTGTGGCAAGCCATCCATCAGCTGAAGGTATGAGCCGTTTGAGCAGATAACTCTGCTGAGAAATCACTAAATGCTTTCCTTGCCTGCTGCTTTATCCTTCCAATCCAGCACTGGGGATGGACTGAAGGGCTTCTTCCAGCAGAGAATCTCAGCATGTTGGAAAAACCTGCATAACGCAGATGAATGTGCCCTCTCCAGGCTTCAGGAAAACCCTGTTATGGGGAAAAATTCAGCTTAATTAATCTGCAAACGAGCATAATCTCAAGCCTAGGAGGACAAAACCAAGTAGCCAGGTCAGGGTGGACTAGAGCAAAGCAGCAGAACTTGATGTTTGAAGCTGAAATTGGGTTAATTCTCCTGCTTGGAAGTAGAAAATGATTCCTCGAATGAAAACGTGGGGCGATCCGTGTTTCTCACTTTATTTCCCTCGCCCACAGGAGATCCACCTCGCCTTTCTGAAGTGGCTGGAGGGAAACGTAGATGCTGAAGGATTAAGGGCATCCAGCAAGGTGTCCCTTAAATTCGTTTCCTCCTGGGACCCCCAGGCGGAGGTGACTCCATCCCTCGTGCCGGTGGTGACGGAGATGGGGAGTTTCTCCTCGGAACATTTCAGCCTCAGGACGTATCAGCAGAACCTTCAGACCAAGAAGCTGGGGAAGATCCTGCTTTTCACCGAGGTTGCCACCACAACAATGAACCTTCTGGATGGGTAAGACAAGAAGTGTAAACCATCCCCAAATCAGCTTTGGGATCAGGGATTCCCTACTGTGTTTGGGAAGGAAATGGGACACGAAACCTTTGTGTTCACAGAATATTGAGCTGTGGTGTCTGAAATGCTAAGCCATAAAGGAGAGGGGCGGGGGGAAATCTTGAGTGTGACAGCTTTGTGTTGGGGAGTGCAGTTTAATCTTTATCCCCCTTGCAGAGCGTGAATATCACCGGGAAAGTTTGAGCTGATAAATACGCGTGTTTAGAAGTTTAAATTCATTTTATGATACAAGTTATTTTCTTTCAGAAGTTATTTCCTGGTACAAGTTATTTTCTGAGCTATTTGACAAAAGTAACACCAAGG
>NW_020956604.1:143148-144909 GCF_003031625.1 Empidonax traillii
CACACAGATGACCCTTGTGAATGAGCTGCGGGATACCTTTGAGAGGGTTGTTCTTTGGAGTTTAGATGGGATTAAGTGATATGAAAGTCACAGCCACTAAATCTCAGGTCGGAGCCCGTGCACAAAGACTGCCCTGTTGTGTTTCGGGGAAGTCTGATGGAAAAACCTGTCTTGGGGAAGTTGTTGCTCGTCAGGACAGATTATTCCATGAGTGTTTCTACCTGTAACTTTTCTTGGCGGTTACTTTTGGGTATCAGTTTATCGGCAGGAATTGCAGATGAATTTTAACCGGTGCAAAAGAACCCTGGGGATTTTTGGTTGTTTTTTTTTTTTTTTTTCTTTTCTTTAGCAGCATCATCGGTTCAATCACCTTGACTGTCATTTTAACTGATGAGTTAACCAGCAATAATGGCTTTAGTTCTCAGCCTGAGAACCTAAACTGACATAAGCTACAGAATGTGCCTTCTTGCAAGCAATAAATGCACACCAAATAATCTCTGCACACAAAATCTGTGGAGGAGGGTGCGTTGTAACAGCATTTAACTAAATTAGTTTGTAGTCTTGCAGTTGATAGAAATTACAGATGATAATTTGTGCTAAAATGCTGCAATTTAGAGGCAGACATGAAATGCTGTTGCTGTTTAATTTTGCCAATCCCCTTCCCCACATCTCCATCCTCACCCTGCCACTGGTTGGCGGTGGCTGTTGGAGAGGTACCGACATTTCGAAACATCACAAGCGAAATAGAGCCACGTCTGACCAATTTACGGGTGATTAATTAGCAAGAAAAGCAGGAGAAGTGGTCTTGGTTTTTTCAATGCCTGCAGAACGTTTACTCTCATTCACCTAAAGGTTGCTTTTTCGTATTAAGTCTTCCAAATGTAATTAAGTGCTTACAGATGGAGGTCTTCAAGATTTTCCCCATCGTGGTTGAGTTGATTTTCAGGTAAGTTGTAAACCAGGAGTCCTGGCTCTAAGTGGCTTATATTGGGAAGATGGTCCCAGGCAGATTATCTTTGAATTAAAACTATTAATTTATTAATAATCTATATTCAGTTTCTCTTGCAGAAAGACCTTTGTTTTAAGAAGTAAAAGTATTTTGTCTTAAGTATTGTGGTTGATGTTACTGTAGAAACTTGGTTGTCATGGGAAATGGAACAATGGAGTCCATGTGATTTGCAGTTCAGTGAAGCCCCTTGAGCCTTAGATGATAATATTTTGTAAATATGAATAAGTATGAATATCTTAGATGACAATATTTCACCAGAAATCGATGCAGAGACCTATTAGATAATTTTTGTCGAAGCAAGAAAAGTTGTCAGGTTTTTACGGTCCTTCCGAAATGGACCCCTCTGAATTTGTTAGGATGTGTGCGTGACACTTGTGACTAACTGGCAGTTTTGGGGGAAAGGAAAACGTGTCTCAGGAAAAAAGAGATTTTCTTTGCTTGAATAAAAATTAGTTTATTATTGATCACTCCAGAAAAAAAATTGCAAACCACTGCCTTTATGTCATCACATGTTGCATGATAGACTCTCAAGTTTTACCAAGTTTTGATGGTCAGAAATACGATAGAGACACCTCAACAGCTTCAATGAGTGTGATTTGTCATAAATGTAGTTAGTAAATTGTTCAGTAGATGATAAAAAATTTTGACATTTAACTTGTAGATGACAAAAAAAATTCGGCGCTCAACTTCTGCGACTTGGGATTTTCCTTCCACCGACCGGCTGCCAAACTTTTACCTCCCTTTCCACTCCC
>NW_020956604.1:151437-152692 GCF_003031625.1 Empidonax traillii
AAAAAGTGAGGTTCCCCCACTGCAGTTTTGTGATCCCCAGGATTGCCATAAAATCCTGTACCTCATGCTGCTCTCCAAAGAATTTGCTGGCATTGTTCTTGTTGCTGAACTGTTAAAAGTGGATGGACTTCCAAAGGTTAAGGTGTTTTTTTTTTCCTTTGGTAAACTTGAACTGACACTGTTTTTACTGATGGTATGATCTTATATATTAAAAAAAAAAAAAAAAAACAAAAAACATCAAAAACCCAGAAGTGTTTTAAAGGATTCTTTGCAAACACAAAGCTTTTGTGGGTGTTGCACTGAGGGGTTGTGAGATACAGCTCCAAACTGTGGATGTTTTGAGCCTGATTTGTGTTCAAAGGGGTCATCAGGCTGTCCATCCACAGAGGAGGATGAGGAGGGATAGTGAGGAGAAAACTGGAGGAGGCAAAAAAAGTAGGAAGAAGGGGGTGAGACGTGGGAAAGAGGAAATAAAAATAACAGCATTTGAGGGAAACAAATCTTTATTTAGCAAATACTCCAAGGTTCAGGTAAAATAAGTGGGGTGTAAGGAGCTGGCAGTATTGACTGGGGAAACATCTACACATTGCCAGAGTTCTCATCAAACCAGTTAATGATCAGAAACCCCTTGTTCAAATGGCAAATCGTCTGTGGAAGGTAATTTATTTAGTGTTTGGGTTTGAGTTTTCTGCAGCTGTAAAGGCTGGTAAAGGATTCCACTAAAGCACGTGGTGATTCCATCTCTAATTTTTCTGTTTTGGTTGAAAACTGGGGAGTGTGAGGAAAGGGGAGCACTTTATTGTGCTGACACCAAACAAGAACTTCGCTTGTGGTCACAGCTGAATCTGCAGATGATGTTGTGCTGCTCTGCTTGTTTATTTTCAGCCCTCCTCTTAATATTTCCTGCTGTCCTGATAATTTTTGAATGCCTAATCTGAATCCCCACAGATTGCTCCTATTTCATGCTTTTAAAAATGCACTTCACAAGGTATTTATTTCATTGCACTTTTTGGATAAGGTGTAGTTCGCTAAATTAAGTGATAATGGGAAAGCCTTGGAGTTCAGATGATCTTCCAGGTCCCTTCCAACCCAAACCATCCCCTGATTCCCCGATTCTGTGACGTGTTAGCAAAAGGTAACGTGTGTATTTTATGTGGATTGTGGTGCCAGATGTGGGAGAGAAAAGAAATTGCTGGTGGCCACCTGCTCCAACGCTCGTTTCAGATCTCGTGTGGTGGTTGATGTCACGTAGAAT
>NW_020956605.1:0-1571 GCF_003031625.1 Empidonax traillii
CAAAACATAAAAAAGTACCCCTCTCCCCCCCCCCCGCCAAACACTTTGCTTTATTTCACAAAAGAAATAATTTCTGCAGTCTGCAAGTCAAATGCTTTCATTTGAGGTCTGAAGATATTAGAAGCATTTGGACTCTATGGTAATGGAGGCTGAATAAAATCCTGCTGCTGAAAGATAGGGGTCTAAAGAAAGCTTCTCTGTGTTGACAGATAAAACTGCATCCATCACCAGGAATTCCTGTCAAAATGTATCATTATGCAAGCATTAATAAAACCACAGACAAAACCAGTGTGCTTTTCAGTCCTTCCTCCTTTTCCCCCACCATCCCTCCAAACAATTCTGTTCAGCTTCCAGTTATCTTTCCAATCATCCACTTCCCAGCTATTTAGGGATTTGCCTTTTACCCTTTTGTCCTTTCTTTGGATTCCTTCACTCCAGTTTTCTCTCTTCTTGCGCTGGATGTAAACTGGTTTTAATAGCGGTCGTTGTCTACTGCCCCAGGTCCCGACACCAATTACCCCTTGCTTTGCTTTATTAGGCATCCCACACACTACCTCAGCAAGGAACAGGAACATGAAGTTAAAACGCTGCTCAGCAGCAGGGAACACTAGCTTATCTTTGTAAGATAGCAGCGCTTCATTAGGGCACTGCTGGAATTTGTATGCCAGCCCAGGATTTCCCTGTCTGTATCATCCATAAAAGAAAATGTGTGTTCCAGAGCAAGAGTGATGGAGGGCCCTTTATCCAACAGATAAATCTGGAAATATATCCATTAGATAACACTCTGAACACATAAAGTCAGACACAAGAAATTAGTTTCTTCAGCCTACAACTGCTACATCTACACAGAATTCCTATCACTTCAAATTCTACTAGATAAAATTAAATTATCTCAACAATTTAGTGAGACAACAAACATTTTATCAACACCCACCATCTGTACTGATTTTAAAAGAGCAAAAGATTTATAAAACAGCTTCAATCCCCAGTGCTTGCTACATGAGAACAAATTATTTTCAGACAATAGCCTGAAGGGAATGCAAGAGATTGAATTTAAAGATTTTTTTTTTTCTGCCTGCCTCAGGAAAGGTAAGGAAAACTCATATTTTAATTTTTACAATCCCAGATCTCTGAGCTCCCTTTATAGTCTTTTTAGCACATACTCTCTTACAAGAGTCATTGTATTGGGCAAGGGTAGTTGCATCTGGTTTTCTTTAGTAAGGTTAGTTTTAAAGTTCATAATTCCATAGAACTCACTTTCATTTGTCACTTTTTGGAGTAATAAATCAACTCTGAGAAACAAATATTGACATTAGAACATCCACTTCTGTATTGGTTTGTGTCTTTGAACAGGGGCGTGCACCTGCGTGTAAAAAAATCCAGCTGTGAGCCACTGTCTTTGTTGTTTACATAAACAGGAAAGGCCTTTCAGCTTTATTTTTAAAAAATGTCCAGTAAAGTTAGAAGGCATTTTTAGCAATATATTGCTACCTGGTACCAACCCTAAATGAATGGTATCCTTTAAAGAGAACAATGTTGGCAGATTAGTATGGTTAGAGAAATTGAGGGGG
>NW_020956605.1:8825-22128 GCF_003031625.1 Empidonax traillii
CACCTCCAGGGACAGGATGAAAGATGAGGCAGGTGGAAGATTTGGGACTCAAAATGGAACTGTCGGATAAAGTCCAATGGCTTTGCCATGACAAGGACCTGTAGTGCATGGTGGGTTCTAGACATGCTGTAGCAATGAGGGGTTTACAGCAGAGCTTCTAAGCCTGATGTTGGCTGCTGCTTGGGATCAAGTCAGCTGGTAAGAGCTGAGAAGCACAGAGGAATATCCACTATTACACTCATTCAAATTAAAATTGCAGTGAAGACCTGACAATTAGAGAGCAGACATTACTTCTACTGGGTAAATACAGCACGGAGGAAATAGAACACAGGAGTATTTGATTTTTGTTTGAAGCCTTTGTTTTAAAAAAGTGTTGAATATGTCATTGCTGATAGGGATATTGAATAGCTCCCACTGCTGTGATACAATTGAAATCTCTGCTGATGACAAGTAGTAGCTCTAAATTGTTGAAACCTGGAACAGATCGACACTAAAACACATTTTCTCCCTAAAGACTGAAGCCTACTGAATAACAAAGGTTTGTTAGCTGAAGTCCCTTGCAATGAACCCTTGCACAAAGCATGCATTCCCAATGCCAGCTGTTGTTGACATATTAACAAAAAACTGATTTCAGATGTGAAAACATCAGGTGTTAAATTTCCTCATTTACCCTTTTATACCATTATAGAAATAAGTGGATGTAAAAATACTGTTTACTCAAAATAACTATAGTACTAAGTGTGGAATAAATGCAAATCAGTAAAAAGAACTTTTTTTTTTTCCAAAGACACAAAGAAAACAAACCCCTAATATTTTGTGCACAATTAAGGACATTATGTTTAGGGCTACATAGTGTTTCAGTAAAAGTCAGTGTCTGCTGAATATGAAAATAGCTTTATAAATGTTTCTTGATATCAGTTACATATTACAAATTGAAAAGTAAAATTAGAGAGCAGCAGGATGTATTTCTTTATCTAAAAGAGGTCACTATTCCAAATCTGCAGGTACCAAAATGGTTTAAAGGAAAGCCTGTACTAAATGAAAAGACAGCAGCAAAAAAAACAGATCTGAATTCATCTGGAATAAAATCATCTGGAAAGAGCTGTAATAAAAAAGCAGTTTCAGTCCTCGGATTTTTCAACTAAGCCAGCTGATTAGCTCTGCAAAGATAAGGCAAAAAAGACAATTTAAAAAAGGAAGCACAATAATGAAACTCAAAGAAAGGCAATATAAAATAAATCTCTCAGCATAAATGAGATGAGAATTCATTTTCCCCGTGATGCTCTCTGCAGCTCCTGAAAGTGCCTGCTGCTGGCAATGAATGAAATAAAAAGGGGGAGGGAGAGCAGAAGGAAAGAGGTGTTAGCTTACCAGCTGGTGGAGCTTATCGCTCCACTCCCTTCGTGACGCTGGAAACTCACAAGCCTATAAAATGTGCCTTGGCTCCTTCAGCAAAATCAAAAGCAAGAGGTGGCTTTACACAGGAGAAGTAGGATGCTGTTCTATCCCGAGGTAGCTCTCCTGACTTAGCTGCTACAGCACTTCTTACAGTTTGAACAGCAGAGCTAAAGCTTTTTTCTGACAGATATCCCCTGTACCTGCTGTGCTGCCTTACTTCCCCTTTCCTTCCTTCCCTCTTCTTATCTGTTGTTGGGGATTTTGAAGGGTTGAGAAAGGAAGGTAGAAGAGTGACATCATTCCTGGAAGAGAGGAGAGGAACATCCAAGATGACTTCTGTCCCCACAGCCAACTGGAACGTGAGCATGAGCAGCAAGTGGAATGTGAGCCTTGCTACAGCAAGTGATACCTGGGGACAGGCACTGGGAGCGCCAGCTGGAAATGCTTCTCCCCCTGTAGCATCCTCAGCAAGCAACTTCTCCAATCAGTTTGTACAACCCTCTTGGCGCATTGCCCTGTGGTCTCTGGCTTATGGTGGCGTGGTGGCAGTGGCCGTTTTTGGAAATCTCATTGTCATCTGGATTATCCTGGCTCACAAGCGCATGAGGACAGTGACGAACTACTTCCTGGTGAATCTGGCCTTCTCTGATGCCTCCATGGCTGCTTTCAATACCCTCATCAACTTCATCTATGCACTGCACAGTGAGTGGTACTTTGGAGAGGCTTATTGCCGCTTCCACAACTTCTTCCCCATCACAGCTGTCTTCGCCAGCATCTACTCCATGACAGCAATAGCTGTGGACAGGTGAGAAAAGAGAAGAAAAGTTAGGGGTTAGAGATTAAGATCAGATTCTCTGCTGAAATAAAAAATAGATAACAATCATTGTGATGAGAGGCAGAGACCTGAATAGTTCATCAATTGTGCTCTTCTGTACTTCTTTCCGTAAACCTTGTTTTAATTCCTATCTCTCTCCTTCAGCCTGTCATTGTTTTTACTCTCCTGCTTTCTTTTATAACAAATATTTCAGCTCTCTGTTTGACTTCAGCTACTCTCTGTGCTCTCTTTCAATACTAATTCTGTAACAGCACCCACTGCTGAAGGTTTTTCTTCCTCACCTGTGAAAACAGTATCTGTCCCTCAGTCAATGCCATCTAATTCATACTGATTAGGAGTTGTAGAAATTGTGTGTAAAGGGAGAGGATTTCAAATTTCCCTCCTCTCTCTATTTCTGCAGCTGGCAGAGGCATTTGTCTTCTCTTCAGAAATCACTTCGAACTGTTTTTAATAGCTCTTCTCACAAACAGCTCTGAGCTGCTTTGTTTCTCCCAATTTTAACTAATGAGACTATTTACATTGCCATCTGTGCATATCTAGAGGACCGATAAGAACATGATTTCAAAGTGCTCAATTTTTTTCTGATTTCTTGGAGCTAAACAAGGCTTTGTGACTGTCAAAGAAAACAGGACAGGGAAAAACTTTATCTTTGTATTCTTGATAATAATGGAATAAGACAACTGTAGTGTCCATAGAGTGAAGGGGAAATGTAGTTGCCTGATTTTCAACACAGATGCATTGATGGACTGTCTTTCACAGAAGGTTCTGTGAGTCTCCCTTGGGAAATGTTTCTATCTTTATTATTGTTTTCACATTTGCTGTGGTGGAGAGACAACTTACTGAATTTTCTTTTAGAAAACCAGATCAATTTCAGATCTCTTATTCCTTTTAGCAATGCACTGAAATAACTTATAAAACTCATTTATACATATTCAAATCACATTATACATCTTTTCTGAATTGACTTGGTGGAACTGCAGCACTTCCAAGTGATGGTAGTTAAGATTTCATAAGAGTCAATCCACCCTCTGAAATATTATTTCTCATTTCCAGATGCAAAGACTGGGAAACACGTTGTTGTACCTTTTGCCTGTGCTTGTGAACAAGTTCATAAATTATTAGGGCTTTTTCATTTGCCGTAGTAATTGCAAATTTTTGGTGGCATTCTTAGACAGGTGCATTTGATGCAAAGCTAGAAATGAATGGGAGAATGAGATTCTTGGCAACTCTTCTACCTCTTTGCTCTGAGGACAGGTGAAGATACAAGGGAATCACTACCCTTTCCTCCTGACAGTGGTGTATCTTCTTCCCAACTGTTAATTCCCATTAAGAATGGAGAAGGTAGTGTAATGCCAGTGATACTACCTTCAACCAGGCAAAGATTTCTTTCATTGTCTATTTGGGTTTAGCTTAAGATGCTTTTCTAGCTTGATGCTTTCAGAAAGATAAGAGGGCTTTAGTTGATGCTGGGTATTTAGCAGCTGTTGTTGCAGCTGATCAAGTCTTTAGTCGAGCAGTTACAAGGATGCTCTGAGCAAGGTTTCTTCCATATTTTCTGACAAAATTATCCACAGACATATAGTACTTAGTACTTTGAAAGTTCCTAAATTTATGCTAAGATCCAGGAAAAGAAGGTGAATACAATTCCTTAGGAATCCAAACAGTGCATTTCTGGAGTGAATGAAAATAGCTCTGCTACGCACTGACTGAAATGCAATGGTCACATACAAAACGTATTAGAAATGTTTTCCTTGGTTCAACACTGTGAGACGCTGGTGGTCAGAAGTGTGTCAAGTGTGTCACGGAAAACAAACACAAGAGCAGTCTATCCTTCCTTCCCTATTCACACTGTTACTCCTTTTCCTTTTATACCAAATAACACCTGATGCATTCAGTACCTTTAATAATTTCCTGGCTACCTCTGCAGAGCAATTCTGCAGTGTCAAGAGGAAAACTAAGGGTCAAAGAGAATCCCAAGGGATGTCCTTGGATGTATCAATTGTAATATTCCAGGACACAGATCTGCTGGATGGATATTTTTTATAACTTTGGTTCCCACTTGCACTCTGTAAAAGTTCAGCCACTACCTCACTGGACACTCTGCATTAGTTTTAACCCAGTAAACTCATCTTAACACATTCTTTCAATTCAAAAATTTAAAACAACAACAAGAAAGCTACAAATTAGGATAAAGCTACCAAGGGAACTGAATTGATGGGATCATATCAGATGATTTTCCATTAGAAATTGTAACCGTCCCAAAATACTGAAAGGTCATGAGTTGTAGCTCGCTAAAAAGTATGTTGTGGTATGCTCCACTGACCATTTTTGAACATCTAAGTGTTCACAGTATGAATGAGTTGCTGTGAATCTAGACACCACTGAGCAGAGGTCACAGGTACTATGTGTTTCCTTTCACATCTGATTCTGTAGGCCATTCTGCATTGTGTGCACCGTGAGATTATTGGACTGACAGGGAGTTCTGCGGAGCAGGCAGATCCTGCAGTGGGGTGTGCTGCATCTGGATCTGAGGATGAAAGTATACAAGATTGCTGTATGACCACTCTGAACACAGTCTCAAATTTCTGTGGGTTTATTCACAGTTCTGACCATTCCTTCCCAGTATTTCCCCCCTGCTTTCTGCTTCTTTTCCAACAGGCTGTTTGCAGTCTACTGGAGAGATGCCACAGGTAGGTTTAACCAAATCAGCCTAGGCATCAGAAGCAGCACAGGACTCCTTCAAAGGCAGTCATTCTTTCATTCTTCTTTAGTTCATGCTGCATAGTTCCACAGTTACACTGCTTCCAGTGCAGTAGTTCCTTTAGCTACCTTATGGGGATAAACTTCTAAATAGCCCAAGATAAACTGAATAGTGGATAGTTCTGGAGCCAATACACCCTTGCCACTGACCAGTGCATGATCCTAAAGGGTCCATCCGTCATCCTAAACTCCACCTGTGATCACTGACTGCTGTGGAGTTCTTGGACATATTAAAGACAGTAACTTAGGCAGAATTTAAGCCTTCTGACCCTGGCCATTGAAGATCCACTGTCCCTTTCCACGAGTTCTTAGAATGCAAAGGAGATGGTTCAGGTATGCCAGCAATTAATTTTGAATCCAAAGATTGCTTCATTATACAACCAGTTCTATGTATAGGCCTAAAAATTCTGCATTTTTTCCCAGCTTTAGTGCTTATACAGTATTACTTTGTCAGTTACTGTTTTTTCAGCAATTCCATAATGATATTCTCATTGAAATGAGTTTAACTCTTTATAAATAAGCAAACTCTCTGGAATTAGAGAAAGTTTTCTAATAATGATAGTGAGTAGTTGCTGATCCTATTCATGTCCTACGATTCCTTTTCTTCCTAGTATGGAAGCAAGCTTTTGGCTCTTGAAGCCAAAAAACATTTATTTTACTTTACATGATTTTAAATTATATTTCATATTCAGTTTTATTTATCTTGCCCAATCTTCTTTCTTATTCAAAACTTGTCATTCTAGTTTCCCACCTTATTTTCTAGACCTCTAATATATCTACAGAAGCACACATATAGTGGGTCAGTTTTCTTTTTTTCTGTGACATTGTTCAGTTACTGATGGCTGCTCATAACCTCTCTCTACACTCATTAGACTCCAGAATAAGTAATATGATACAAGCTTGTAACAGAAGACAGGTACAAGGCATAAACACTTGATTCAACTTATCAGATAAAATCTACACTCATAATATGTACACACTCAGATCTTCAAAATATCACTTAGGCTCTTCAGTCTCTTCAGGGGTATTCTGTAAGAGCAGTTATCGTCACAAAGTAGTACCATGAGCCCTATAAATTAATGCTGCTGAAATTCTAAGGAGGCAGTTGGCACATTGAAAAATATTTTATTTTTCCAGAAAAATACATCTTGATATCAGTCTCTACCCAAGGCCTTCATGCACCATAAACATTTTAAACAGATATTCCTGCCAAACTATCTAGTATCTGAATGTTAAGTATCTGTTACCTCCCCTGTGTGCTCAGAAACACTGAAGTAAAGGGTGCAGTTTATATGTAAAAATGATCTCAAATATTTCTTACAGGTTAGGACATGGAGTGCACAGGGCACAACCCTGTATTGAGGTCATAGGGTAGGGGTGTGAGCAGAAGATACAAACCAAGAAGGTGCATTCTGCTACTTGCACTCTTGTACACGTGCACTTTGCACCAAGTGGTTTGTGCTTGGCTCACCAATGAATAGAGGAGGTTGAAGCAATGGGAGGCAGGAAACCTGCATTGCCCAGCCAGCTGCCATCCCCAGCATAGAGCTCAGCCCAAACAGAACTGAAACCTTTGGCCCCTCTCTCCTTCCCTTTCCCTCAGATTGGGATGTCTCAAAGTAAATGGTTTCCAAGTTAAAAAAAAAAAAAAAAAAAAAAAAAAAAAAAAAAAAAAAAAAAAAAAAAAAAAAAAAAAAAAAAAAAAAAAAAAAAAAAAAAAAAAAAAAAAAAAAAAAAAAAAAAAAAAAAAAAAAAAAAAAAAAAAAAAAAAAAAAAAAAGTGATAATTTGGACTGAGGGCTGCGGAGAGAGAGATGAACATCAGAACAAGAAAAAAAAAGGCAGATGGAGTTCTTTTCGTATTTCTCGTGCTTCACAGGCTATTTTCCCCATGGAGATCTTCTCCTCATATCTGAGAACGTTTTTGCCAGAAGAAATAGATGGAGTTTCTGTAAATTCACTAGTCTAGTTTTCTATAAGATGCCATCTTATTGTCAGCTGTTGTTACTGCCTCTGGTGCCATTTAACTACAGAAAACACTACCTGCCCTACTCCTACTGCCAAACTAAAGTTCAATTCCACTCTTTAGTGGATGACTTCATAATCATGACTTCAGGAATTAGCCTGGTTTACTGCACATCACAAAGGGAAAAATGCAAGATAGCTTTAGAAATTATCACTATTATTTATATTCTTACTTTGCTAGTCAAACTGCAGAATTCAAAGAGTAAATCCCTTCCCATTCCTCTGTCTTTCCCAAATAGTATTTAAAGATGAAGTACATCTTATTTCTAGATTCCAGTATCTGGGCTGCCCTCTGGAAATACTAGTCTTCAAAACTGGAAAGAAAAAGTTGAAGAGGAGGGTATTAAGTGTTCAAATATCAAGAGCTGAAATACAAAGGAGAGCTGAAATACAAATTTAGAGGCCTAAAATTATTTTTTGGATTTGACAAATCTCTTTCTTTCTTTCTTAGAAAAGGTGAAATAGTTTCCCCAGAACATTTTGATGCAATGGCTACAGAATCCAGCCTCTCAGAGACCTAGGAGAAATAATCCTTTTCTTGCAATGGTACAATTTCATAATGATCAGGAAAAAATACAGGATCTTTTTTTGGGTTTTGGTCCAAATTCATATCAGAGTTACATTACTGATAACATACTGAGACAGTCTGGGAAAAAGCTGCTTTCAAATGGTGCTGTGAAAAAAATTAGGTTGATACACTAATATCTTGAAAAGTATAAACAACATTTACAACACTGCTTAGCCCTCAGTCTTCTTTTTCCCGGCAGGAAACATGTGATCCTATGTTCCAATGAGAGGTTCATTTTAGACAGAATCTTAGCCTTAAATATATTTTGTTAGTGCTCTTATTTATCATTCAATGAAAACTATTAAAATATGTGTCTGTGGTGTACTATGTAAAACAGCCTGTTGTACTTTTAAAAGTTGGTGAAGGGTTGGGGTTTGGGGGTGGGGGGAAGGGGTTGGTTTGTTTGTTTGCTTGTTCATGTCTTTGCTTTTTTTGATTATTGCCTAAATGCATGTTTTTCTGACTGATTTACCAAGCAGGAGAGAAATTTGTATCATTCACACATTTTTGTTTACCTAAAATAAAGTGATTTCAAAATAACTGCAGAAACAAGAGGGAAACTATTCAGGTGACAATGGCAGAAATGTAGGCAGTGACAGAGTGGGTTGAAGTCTGTGCAGATAGAGCTGTTTCTTCAGACTTCGCATTGCTATTGGTCCTTGATAGCCCAGGTAGATCATATTTAAAGAAAAGGAGAAATAGAAGCCCTTCTGCCAGGGGAAGTCAGTTAGTCCATCATTTTGTGAAACAGATCAAAGGAAATTCTTCTGCCTTTTCTAGCAATATGCATAGGTATAGAATACAACATGTGAAATCAATTACATACTCATAAAAATCTACCCATTGTCCGTTACCAGATGTTTCAAATAGCTAATGAGAACTGTTTATGAGAACTCAGACATCCTGAAGAATTTCAATGTTCCTGTTTTAAGGTTTCTGTTAAGAGGTACCTGTAAGCAAGGCATTGGATGCTCGTCCCGATTTCAGAAAAACTGCAGTGTTACCCCATTCTCAAAGCAAAATAGCCATTCACCAAGAGCAGCACATGTTCCTCGGGATAAATCGAGGCCAAGTCAGTCATCTCCCTGGGATACTGCCCACTGATCTCTCAAATGTACCCTGTGTTTGTTTATCTGTCATGCTGTAATGCTCTCCTTTCTTTATGCTGTTAGCTTTAACATGATCCCCGTGTGACACTAGAAGATAGCAGATAGAGATAAAAGAATACAAAAGTTAGAGATTTGGTTTTCATTATACAAAAAAATGCCACTAAAATCTCACAGTTCATTCCATCATTTTTCGACTATTGTATCTACCTTCCCAAGATCTTCCATAGGAGTTTCCACAGCAATGTTTTAAATAAGGGCATGAATCATAGCAATTTCCCTACCTAAGTTTCTTAATTACCAGTTGATTCTAAATATAAAGTCTCAAAATCAGCTTCTATCTGGAGGGAATAACAGCATCTGTGCATTCACGAAGGAAGTGTGCTCTGATGTCTGCTGTTGACAAGCCACTTACATGCAAACACTGTGATTTTTCTCTCAGTCTTTTCCTTTGTTAAGTCCCAATTTCCTGTTACAGTCTGGGACTGAATTGATTACATTTTCCCCCATCTGAGTTTATAAACACATTGTAAACAGGTGAAACAAATCACTTAGGATGATTAAAGGCTTCCAACTCTATCTCCAAATGTGCATTTGTAGGATCCAGTTATGAACATCATTTTGTTCTAATAACATCTTGTTTATTTTTGCCACAATTTTCTAAATTATGTGTTAAAGATGAAAGATTTTTCTGACTGTACTAGTCAGTGTCTGCTGTTCTACAAAAAGATAAATTAGTGGTGTTTTTATCTTTTCTACCCGTTAGGACTATAATACACAAACTTCAGAAACTTTACCAGTTATTTTGTCTCTTGTTACTTGCAAACTGTAACAGAGCTACAAGATTATGCTGCCATTATAACCACTGGCTTAAAGAGTTTATAAATGTAATTCAAAAGTCTCTATTATCATTTCAGAGAAAACAGATTTTCTTGATTTGATGAACCCAAGAAATGAGTACCAAACAGTATATTGTAGACTCTAGACAAACAGAGCAGTTCAGAAGGGAACTAGATCTATTCTCACCACAGCTGATAAGAAGAGTGGTGCAGCAACCACACTATGATGCACCAGTCATTATATCGTGCAGCCTGACTAATTTCTCATTAAGTTCAGTGGAAAGACTCTTGCTGAATTCAGTAGTAATTAGTTAGGGACAAAGACTAGCACAAGCCAAACCTGGAAGAAAAGCAACGACAGTGGCATATTGTATGGTCACAACAAACAAAATCACATGCTAAAATTTCTAATGATGAAACTAAAGTGCTACCTAAAAATGTTTTAGACTCATACAAAGAAGAACATGGTATTGAACAACCCACATTCTTCAAAGTGTTGGCTTGAGTCTCTACCTGCACATATTCCCATCCCTACATTTCTAAATGCGCATATTCCATCTTATAATTATCTTCAAGGTCTGAATGTTTATGTTGGGTAGAGTAATAATGATTTCTGCTTATGATAAATTAGCATAATGAGTTAATTCCTTTCAGCAATATGTATTTTACATTCAGCATCCCTGCTTTATGGTGTGGAACAAGCTATTTGTGGCATTACCAGCAGCTCCCAATGGAGTGAGAAAGCATTAGAAGTCTGATCTTTAAACCAAACAGCCTCAGTGCAAGTTCAGAGCCCTTTATTTAACAGGGGGTCCCACTGCTCCAGCCTGGTGATGAGCTGAACAGTAGATGTCCAAAGGCTGCAAAGCAAATAGGAACAGCACCCCACTGAAAAAATGTCTGTGTGGCTACAGACCATTTTTCAATGGTATAACAACCCTTCAGTTGCTTTTAGCCATTAGAAATCCTTCTTCGGCTCAAGTGCCTACCATCTTTTGCTCTCCTTAGAGATGAGGTGTGGAGAGGTCCAAGGTCTGTGTATAAATATCACAGAACATGGCAGATCTAGGTGGGTCTCTGCACTTGTCACTGTCTTCAGAAGGACTGCCTAATTTTGGGCACCACAATATAAAAAAGACATCAAGCTATTAGAGAGCACCCAAAGGATGGCCACAAGGATGATAAAGGGTCTGGAGGGAAGGACTTACGAGGGGTAGCTGAGGGGAGACCTCATGACAGTCTTCAACATCCTCACAAGGGGAAGCAGAGGGGCAGGCACTTTTCTGTCTCACGCCCAGTGACATGGCTCAAGGAAATGGCATGAAGCTGAGTCAGGGGAGGTTTAGTTTTGATACCAGGAAAAGATTTTTCACCCAGAGGGCAGTTGGGCACTGAAACAGGCTCCTCAGGGAAGTGGTTACAGCACCAAGGCTCTCTGAGTTCAAGAAGTGTTCGGAGAATGCTCTGAGGTACATAATGGGACTCTTGGGGATGTCTTGGACAGGGCTAAGGGTTGTACTCGATGATCCTGATGGGTCCCTTCCAACTTGGGATATTCTGCTATTCTATGATGAAGCTCAGACCATTTCAAAGAACAATGGAGAAGGAGAACAGTCATTGAGACAGATGACATCAGAGCATTGAGAAGTCCTGCTGTTCCCCCTGCATACAGTTTATGGTTGGCTGATCACAGAGAGAATAGCTCTTTGGGGGTTCTTTCCCATAAACCTGCAGAGGCAGAAGCGCTTGCCAACACAGAGTCCCACTATCATAACATTTTGTTTTTACACCAGTTCTACCTAGCTTGGAATCTATTGTATACTAGGGTTGATTTCTGTCATATGTCTTTTGCCATTTCATCACCCCAGTTTCCTTTCTTATTCTCTCCTCTCTCAACAAAATTTCTATATGCTATTATTCCACAGTTCTCCTTTCTCCTTTTTCTCATTTCACTTCTATTTTTGCATTCAGCAAACTGTTCCCCGGTGTCAGTTCTTTTGCTTTTGCTCTAGATCCCATATCTCGTTCTTCCTTTTATTCCTGGCCTACTCAGAGACTCCTCTTTTTTCTACATCATGTTCAGCATCCTTCAGTGCACAGTGCAGACAGCATATCTGCTCTTTGTAACTGTCACTGGCACTTTGCCATCCATAATATATGTAAGGATGCCAAACAGAGTAAAAAAATGAACCCTAATGGCAGAGCTACACCATGGGTAATTGTAATACATGAGGGCAATATACTGCATCATACATATATATCCTACATCTAGACTCCTCACCTCATTGATTTTTTGAGCAACACCTAAGTATGGAACCTACAGCCTGTGTTAGCAGGGACTCTCACTGCTGACAAAAACACTCTAGCTGACTGGACAGAGATCAAAGACAAGAGTCAACTAAAAAATTAGCTACTGCTACTGCAGATTGAGGCTAAAGAGATACAGACAAACAACTTAGGAACCTGTAACGAAAGGATAACATTCCCAGCAAACAAAATTATAGGCAGAAGCAGCTGTATCTCCTTTCAAATGACAGCTAACAATGCAGGAAGGACTTAGTTCTTTTGGGGGGCTTCTCTTGGCTACAGAAATTAACCTCCAGAGTTATTTCAAGTACAGAGGTGGTTTTTAACCTGCAACTGAGTCATTGCACATTTTCTACTACCCTTAGTTGTGGCAACAATGGCTTCTCCAAGAAAATGCTACCAAACTGATACGACAAATCTGAGTGAATGTAACAATTGTTACAAAGCAATATCTCACTATGCTAATTAAGCAATTTTGCTTCTAAGAAAAGCCACTTAGAGACCAAGTTAGATACTTCATTGTAATTGCTAGTGTACTGGCAAGGTAGAATAACTTAGATCTGTTATCAAAGGCTCTGTAATAGAGGGCTGTCAATATTCTGTTCAGCTAAACCTAGTCTGCACAAAGGTATTATTGAGGGAATGGTCAAGGTTCCTCCACTTCCTTCCCATCTTGTTTGTTAGAATGACTATCTGCTACATTTTGTAATCAATCTTGTGCAAAAGCTAGGCTGTTGGCTTATCACTCAAATTCATAGTAGAAAGATGAATAGCCTCCTTTTCATCTGATCCTTGTCCTTTGACTTACCTTACTCAGCCAATTGTTAAAATTTCCATCACTACAGCTGTATGAGTCATTTCACACAAACAATCCATGTCTTTAAAGGGCAGACAACAGACAGGGAGATAAAACAACTGAATTTTATCTTAGGCAACACAAATTGGAAGTAAGAATAATATAGCTGGGAATAAGAATAATGTGAATGTAACAGAAATCTGAAAATAGCACATAAAATAATGGCAATGTACAATCTGAAGAAAACTAGTAATTTGAAGGAATAATTGCAGGCTAGAAGGAGATGCCTCAAGAGTCCCACAAGCATGTGAAAATGATGATTTTTTTTATGTTTATAACCTGCTACAGGTAAAGATCATCAAGCATTTGTGCAGCATCTGGTAGTCCACACAAAAGTCAGCCCAATTTGAAAGACAGGGCTCATGACTACAAACTTCAGTTCATTACCAGGTTGTACTTACTCTTTGGAGGGGAAGGGAGCTAGATAGAAGAGGGTTACAATCCAACTGATGTATATTTTCATGAGAACTGCTGGTCTCTCAGGACAAGACACCCAGCACTCGAATAAAACTATTTAATAACTAGTATGTAATACCAAAAGCACCAGTTTAGCTGAAAAAAAAAAAAAAAAAAAAAAAAAAAAAAAAAAAAAAAAAAAAAAAAAAAAAAA